>NW_024582502.1:901731-945314 GCF_018398535.1 Haplochromis burtoni
GTGTGTGTGTGTGAGTGACAGAGAGTGGGAGACTTTCCTCCATATATTAGCTGGTGTGAGATAACAAGGAGTGAAGGAAGACTCTTTGAAGACAGTCTTTAAAGACTACAGCAGAGCATAATAATACATATATGCGTGTGTGTGTTTGTGGCGCGTGAATAGCTTGCTACATTGCAGCTTGCTTCAACCTACTCATCAAGGTCTTTCCTCTTGATTGGCCCCCGAGGCATCTCCCTGACTTTCACCCTGTCAATTTGGAAGTTTATAAAGTTCTTCCTCCGTTTTGTGTCTTTAAAAGCTGTCACAGTTAGTTTGGTTATCGCTGAAAACTTTTTCCCAGCGCAGTAGCAGTGACACAGTAAACTCGCCAAGTGCTAGTGAGACAACAATTAGCAGAACCACATGGATAGTTTTCAAAGTTGATTGCTTAGAAGAGCTTTTAACTTACAGAGTATCAGTCTGTCCTGTTGTTAAGACCATTGTGAAACCATTTTACCTGCTAAAGTTTGACAGCCATTTGTTTCTTGTTCGTGGAGTTTGGTTATAAACTCCATATGAAGGTTTGTTAGTAAT
Organism: Haplochromis burtoni; assembly: GCF_018398535.1. Classification (NCBI taxonomy): domain Eukaryota; kingdom Metazoa; phylum Chordata; class Actinopteri; order Cichliformes; family Cichlidae; genus Haplochromis; species Haplochromis burtoni. The sequence continues at coordinate 902,305 of NW_024582502.1, forward strand.
TGCATTCTAATATAAAAATGCAGACAGATTACCAACATGTTGCAGTCCCTCTGAGTATGTAACCACCGATGAGTGCAACCCATTTTCAGCAGGTTTCTTTGGGACTCGGCTAAACTCTTTGCCATATGGTTGTATTCTAGATAAAAGGGGTATTGCCGAGCGCCTCTGTCATTTAGCAGTTCAAGTGCTGTCCTGCAGCAAGTATGACCTTTTTAGAATTTCTGTTTCAAATTTATGAGGTTCTGGCTGAACTAATAGAGTTAATCACTGTGTTATCACAAACAGACTGCACATAATTTCCAAACTGGTCCCATTCAATCCCAAACTGATAGCCTACCGATTATCTCACTGATGTTTTATCTGCGTCTTCATGCACCAAAGACGCTTTTAAAACAGCAACTCAGTGCGATTGGTCGCACACCTGCTTCCTGTTATCAAAATCATTTCAATCACAAGTTCGTTGCCCACAGTCACCATCATTTAGTTTGTGCCTCAGGCTGTAGCATAACTGACTTTGTGTCATTCACTTCATTTCTTTGAGCAGCATAATTATCAGCTAGGCCTACTTTGGTTTTCTAGTTGTGCTAGAAAACCAAGCATTGCTAATACGAAAAATCTGTCAGCTGCTAATGACACTGTTCGGCTAACACTTTCCACTTGGCTAACAGCTACTGTGATAGTGTGACAAATGAGGGTTTTTATGACTGCGTAAAAGAGTACAAAATATGCTTATGTAAAGCTTTTGTACAGATATAAACTAAACATTACTCTTCTAATGTATTTTAAAATGACTGCATCTTAAGAAGGCTTGCAGGCAGAGAGCCTGGGGAAAATTCATAAATGTATTTCATCTTGTTTATAAGTAGAGCTGATGAGTAATGTCTTCTGTTTTGTGAATCAAAGTTTTAATCCTTTCAAAATTTTGCAGTGGACTGGACCATGCAAGAGGGATTACACTACAGCTGGTTAGTTATTTAATAATGATAGGAAATAAGGACGTCTCCAGAGGGGAGAGAAACACATGGCGACTTTTCATTCCTGAGCTTTTACGTGAGTGAAAGAGGGCTTAATTGGGACAAAATTGGTCCTGTTCCTTTTTTGTCTCTCAGCAGAGGTGACTGTGATGTGTTTTGATCAGTGCCACAGCAGGTCAGTAGACAGACATGCATATCGCAGACGTATTCCTGCTGGGTTATGCTTCCATCTTTATGTGTACCCGTGTGCACGTGTTTGTGTGTTTGATGACAAATGAGAGGAGGATCCCACAGAGACGGTGCAGACAACCTCTAGTCATTATCCTCTGGGAGGCTGTGCCTGATGTGGGCACTACTACATGTAACGCTTACACACTGTCCAGACACTCTGTGGGATTCTCTAGTCATTTATCAGCACTCTCAGATGTGAATACATACACAACACACACACACATCCTGTCTGTGTGGCTGGTGGGATTCTCAAGTCATTTAGCCTCAATCTAAGAGACAGCCTGCTTTTGATCAATGTCAGACGCTCACGCTCACCGTGGAGAGAGGAGTGAAAGGCAAGAAACGAGACAGACATGAGAGAGTGCTACTAAAGAGATTTGTAAAAGTCATTTGGAATATCTGAGCAGAGAAACAGAACAGACTGAAAATGTACCAAAAGATGGAAAATACACATGAAAGAGTCCTTTAATCTGAACCATCTAAATAATGTGCCACTTTAGATCTTTGCTAAGTTTGTGTCATACGAAACATATTTCACAGAAGCATAAGTATTATACTAGATACTGTAGGGCTGTTCAATATAACGATATATATCGGATGACGATATGAAAACATCTATCATTTCATATCACGCTATCGTTTGTTTCGTTTTGTCTGTTTACAGCAATATTTTTTCATCGTTTTGATGGTCACTGTATAATTTCTTAAAGTTCTCTCTTTCTCTTATATTTAATATAACCACACTGTGGCTGGACAAGCGACGGCTTTTATGCATTGTCGTTTGAAACAATGACGATAAAACCATCACATGGCTCCGCCGTCCTCTTCTTTATTTTCCACATAAACTTTTCAAAATAAAGATGAAGATTCTGTGCAGATTTTTCAAAATAAACTGAATCATGTGACATAGTATGCAGAGTGTTTACTGACGAGAAGCTAAAAAGAGCCGTCAGGGGCTAAAATAATAAACCTTAGAAACAGGCTTTTCCCCGCAGCACGCCGTGTAATAAATACTCACAAAGAAAATTGCGGTCGTTTCAACTTATGTCACACTCGACTCCAGGTACACGACGCCCAGCTGAAAACACTGCACACAAGTCGAGTTGCCCAAGCCTCACAGAATTTACAGAAAATGTAAAATATTTGTGATATATATCATTGTCTGTACTAGAGCAGGGCGATATCACCAAAAATATTTTATCACGATATACATTTGAAAATTTGCGATAACGATATAACTGACGATATAATTGACACTAGACAAAATACTTTACAATACACAACTTTATTAGTGCAAAAAAAACCCATCAATGTATTTTCACTTAAACAAGCAGCTGTTTTTTTATGTGCATTAAAGTTATATAAAAAATTAACAGTGCAAATGCAAATTCCTCGCTGACAGTTTAACCAAAAGGCATTTCCAGTGGAAACTGGCCGACATATCCTCAGCATAACCATGTATAATATCCACAAAACTTAAAAAGAGGTTATACACACACAATACGGTAATATTATGTTGAAGCACAGTACGTATCACTCCGCGAGGCTCCTGCCTACGATAGCCGTAATGCTCCCACAATCCATCAAGTGGTGCGACTTCGTAGCTTAGCAAAGCCGTACTAAAACATTTGACAGATTTCGAGCGCCGTGTACCACATAAAATCGTTTCGAGGTCAGTAAACACAACCAGAATTCATACATAAGGCACACGGGATTATAAGGGGCACTGTCGATTTTCAGACAAGTGTGCCATATTTTCCAAAAAACACGATAATAACGACGGCCCGCTAGCATGCTCTACCAAAAATAGTGCTTTGTTGTGTATCTGACAGACGAAAGCTAAACCAGTTCCACACCACTGAAGTTGCAGCATTTTTACAAACCAATTCTGGTTCATCTGTTTCATTCAACGATCCGCTTTCGCCCTTCTCATTCTCCGTCGCCGCCATGCTTTTTCCGCCATGTGCGTATGAAAACAAAGGTACTGCGCATGTGCGTTTTACCCATATTCTATTGCGATATTTCATTTTCTTATCGTTGCCCAACATTATACTGGTATTACTGTGAATGATATGATATGGCCCAGCCCTAGTCTGGACGATAGATGTCTTATATCGAGATATGAGATTTTGGTCATATTGCACAGCCCTAAGATACTGTGTGTATGAAGTTAACCAATAGTGAAATCAAAATCTTGGGAAAAAGGTCACAAACAAGCTGTTTGTCCATCACTGTCAACTTCAAATGTTCAGATGTTAGATTTAAACAGCTCATGTGGTCTCTGTAGTTACGGAGAATTGAAGCCTCTCCCACATCAAAATTGGTTAAACAAGCAGTTTCTGAACATGCAAATGGAGTGCAATGAATTCATGATTCAGTCTAATATCAGGCAACATCGTGTTTGAAGTCGTTTGGCTTGTGGACCAGGAAGTGTGCTCTTAATATGGGAAAATATAGATGCAGATATAATGAAGGATATGGCGCTATGTGTGACCATCCACAGGCCTGGCTCGTTGTATCCCAAACTTAGTTATATTTGAATTTATCTTTGAGTACCTTAGATAGAAACTGCGTTAAAGGTAAAGCCAGCCTTTATAGCTTAACAGCTGTAACACCAAGATATTTGCACAAAGCTGCGGTTATGGTAAATGATACACAAATGCACAGTTTTTATTTCATTTCTTCTCCAGTGCTTTAGAGTCGCATCTTAGAATCTTGCCTTTCCCGTGTAGCCTGTTAGCTGTCCACGTTGACGACTCCTCTGCCCCTGACAGCCATGGAGAGGTGCAGTAGGGAGTTGGCGCGGGCTTGGTGATGAGATGTCAGAGTTATCAGCTATCACGGCGTAGGAGAGTCACCCAAATAACCCAGCGTACTGAGACCGATTATCCTTGTTTTGAGGAAGGAGCCATAATTAATACCTTAAATTCCCTTCTATGCTATTTTGTTTCTGTTTGTTTTCTGTTGTTTGTTTTATAATCGTTCAATCTAAAACGCCATAGTAGGTCCTTAGACCATTAAGCAATCACTGACAGTCGTAGCAATCGAGACTGTGGGCAGGTAAGAGCCGGGACACCTCTCTGTGTGAAGTGGAGCTTTCCTTGGATCGGCAGCATCACTCACTTTTCTAATGTGCCCAGTTAATCTTTGCTCTCAGTAAGACGTGTGATATAACACGACCATCTATAAAAAAATGGATGAGATGGTAAATGAACCATTTGTGAATTGTAAAATGTAATTTTTCTTTTTAAATTGACACTGTTCCAGAGAATTGTTTGCAATACTCAGCCTCCCTCATTTATATGAAAAGGGATCTGGGTGGCTTCATTTCAGGGCTGCGTTGTAGTCAGTGAATAGGAGCATCCTGTGGCCATAAAGAGAAATGGTGTAGCATTTTTGTAGCAAGGAACACTGTTGTGATTCACAACAGCGTGGCCTGTCGAGCTGGAAACTCTGTGCAGTTTCTGCGGCTTTGTGTGCTGGTATGATTCTCGGTGGATAGCCCACCAGAAGATAAGGGGAAAGAGAAAATTGTTTCATCTTCTTTTGATAAGTCTATTCTCAAAGAAAGTCCACACTGACAATGTTGATATGCTGATAATAAATGTGTATCTGTAGCCGATCTGAATGCACAGCGACTTTCGCAAAGCCAGTGAATCACAGCAGTGTAAAACCTCATATTGATTTCTTTTTTCTTTTACCTTCAGTTTTATTGTTGATTGAACAGGAGTCATGCCGGTACAGAGATCACAGCAGCTCAGTCACTCTGCTGGTAGATAACAAAATAGACAAACAAAGTGGAGAAAAATACAAAGAAGAGGCTCAGGACAGCGAATTGGACTGAAGAAGGAGAAAATACACGTTGTGGATACAGAGAGATCTGTAGCTGGCTAGATAAGGAGGCTAGATGTGAAAGGCCAATGAGAAATAAACAGAAAGGCCTTGAGAAGTATCGGACACAGAAAGAGATGGAGTAGAAGGAGAGAGAAATGAAAAGACACATTAAGGTTTGAAGTTAAACCTGAGATTAAATGGTGACACGTAGGCGCTGGAAGTTGGTTTAAGTGGAACAAACAGCTAAAGAAACTAAGAAATGTTCAGGGAGAAAAAAACTGAGATGAATTTGTGTTCAGGACTGAGGCGAGAGACGGGCAAATAGACAGGAAGCAGAGTAGAGAAGAATGAGTAGAGTCGAGGGAAAGTAAAAAACATGATAGCAAACAGTGAGCAATTGAAGAAGTGAACGGAGAAAATGGCAGAAGGAGAAAATAATGAAGAGGAGGAGGTGGACAGTTAAAGAATAGAGGTAAGGAGGCAGGTGATGGGGAAGGGGGTAAAGCTGGACAGATGAGGGGAAGGAGAGAAAGGAGGAGGGACGGGGAGGCGACATGAGGCAAGTTGGGGAGATGATGGGGAGAGAAATAGGTGACTGTCAGGAGGTAAAAAGCGAGAAGGGGAAGATGAGTGGATACCATGAGGAGATAAGTGTTTATGGAGGAAGGGTTGGAGATGGGCAGGGGATGAAGAGATGTACACAGACACACAGAGAGAAAGGGGCATAGACGTTGGCCCCTCAGCAGTCAAAACTTAATGAAGAAGAATGAGGAGCTTCAGCTTCCTGCTGGACCTGCTGCTGACCACACGCACGTTCTCACTTAAGTATGCACTCCTCAAGTTTTGACACAAAATTTATGAAGCGAACAAACAGTTGGACTCCTTTCACCTCATTGCTATGCATGAATAAATATTACAAAGTGTCTCGTAGCTTTCTTAAAACTAGGCCTAATTAACGACCAGAGTTTCTCTCATTTTTTTGTATTTGTTCAGAGATAAACCGTCTGAGATTAAACACTTGGGCATAGGCGTTTCAGACCAACCTTCTAAATTAGTGTGAGTTGCTTTAATTGGGGCTGAAGTCTACGCAGGGCTTTTATATCCGCTTTCCAAAGGCAGAACTTTTCTGCAAAGTTGATGTACCATAGAGCAGATAGTACTTTTCATCTCTTAGCTCTCTATTTGTGACTCTGTGACTTCCTGCCCACTAGAGAGAACAGGAATAAAACCTACAAAGAAAAGATGTTAAATTATAACAAATTGTAAGGAAGCAGTGTTCAGTGGGTTTTTTATGAAAGGTGTTGAATTGATTTTTAAAAAGTGACATTCATTTGGAGCCCATTTATGTCAGCTTCGTGTTTCTGTTCTGCTCTCGCTTGTAGGTCTGTTGTGCCTCATTAATGGTGACTGCCTACAGACACTGAAGAAAAAAGTCTTAAAAGAACTGTTGAACTTTTTCTCCCTCTCAGCTCACAGTTTTGAGCAAAAGTTGACAAAGACTCAACAAAACACGATGGTATAACATGTTGTGTAATGATGGTCTGTTGACCGAAACAGGTTATTATTATTATTAATGTGGTACTATGAGTTTGGCATGTAATAAAGCAATTGCCACCATGCTTTTTTAGCACTATTTTCCCTGCTGGACTCCTGCATGTTTTGCCCCACAAAGTCTAATGTTATGACTAGATAGCCAGCAAAACGCACATCACATGGTTTTGTTTTACGTTTACATCCTGAGGAAGTTACAGAACTATCATTCTGTTAGCCGAATGGAAACTGATATAGAGTTTAGATGCTAGCTGTCACGTGTTTCATGTAATGTTCAGCGTAGGGCAGAGGTGGGTAGTAACTAATTCAGTTTGCTCAGTTACATTTACTTGAGTAACCTTTTAGAAAAAAAATGTACTTTTAGGAGTAGTTTAACTACACTGTACTTTTTCTGAGTAATACTATTATGATGTATCCCTACTCTTACTTGAGAAAATATTCTGGCTACTCTACTCAGTGTGAATAACTTTAGTGAAAACAAAAATGAATCTTACTTTGACACAAACTTAGTTTATGTCAAAGTAAGATTTGTTGTTTTATTTTCTATCTGCTGAGCCTGTTGTGCAATTTGGAGAAGTATCATATATACAAATATAGACCTATAGGGATAGGTAATATACCTACTCTAAATAATAGTTTAATATTGATTTGGAAAAGTGTTTCTCCAGCTGATATTTATTATTTTGTAATCATTATTTATATGAAGCATTTTCTTTTCCTTTTCAGACTTTAAAATACCAAAATTTGCACTAAATGTTATATTTTTGTCTGTCTGATTATCTCATTGTTAAAGATTAAGTCAGATGTTATGATCAGTTACTCAGTACTGAAGTTACTCACTACTTTTTTACTCTTCAGTAATTTTGTGGACGGCTACTTTTTACTTTTACTTGAGTAAAACTATGTTGAGGTAGTGTCGCTATTACTTGAGTACAATTTTTGGCTACTCTACCCACCTTTGGTGTAGGGTAACATTTACTGTACAGTGACATTGACTTGATGAATCAGTGAAATATACCCCAAATAATTCTAATCAAATTTTACCAATTTTAAAGCTTAGAGCTGTCGGCTGGCTCTATTTTTCTATGTTACTAGTTTAGTTCTAAAACCCAATGTTCTCATTTAAAAACAGAAATAATAAAAACACATTTTGACTCCTGAACCTAAAAAGAAAGACCAAATGATGGCAGATGCTAAACTTGTCAATATTTTCTCCTGTGATTTAGGATTGTATCAAGTATGAAATGCAATTGTCAAATTTGAAATCTCCTGACGTATCTGTTTTTAAACTTCTGACGTCTTATCTGATAGAAGATTCATTGCTTGTTCCAGGAAATCTGTAATGCTGCAGAACAACGTTACAGGATTTTAAAGCATATTAAAATATCCTGAAGGTTTTTCATCTTTTTTTCACAACAAGCTAAACGTACTATGGTTGTCATTAATGTTAAAGTTACATATCGGGTTTTTTATCTACCATTTCTACTGTTACATAATGAAGAAAGGTGAAAGTTTATTATTATTATCATGAAACTACTATAAATATGAGAAGATATAAGCTTACAGTTCATGATTAAAAGTCAAATATCTAAATGTACATTGGTAAAATATAAAATAAGTATAAATATATTTGAGAGACCAAGGCCAATCAGATATTTTTAACTGTCATGTTTGGATTTAGCCCATCAAAATCTGTAAGAAACGCTTTCTCACAAGCAACTTCTGAAAAGTTATTGCTGAAAATTCAACTTTACCTTCTGCACAGCATTTTCTAATTTTCCAGATTCTTGATCAAATTACTGCAGCAAACATATAAATATATTAACATTATAACATTTATGCTGCTCTGTGCCTATTAAACTGAAAAATATACAGAACCTAAAACTCTGTTTTTCCACCTGTGATGTTGGTGTATAAAAACTTTTTTTCCATTAGTGCAGTGAGTAAGTCACTCTCCCTGTGGATGCAAAGGTCAAAATGCTCACTGAGAACAACACATTTGTAAAAGTTCACATCCTTGCAGTTTGTTTGGAGTCTGTAGATTGTTTTTGGCCGTTACATTGTCACGTTTTGTATTCATTGCTGCATGTTTAAAGACTTTTGCTGACACAAAATCAGAAAAACATATAAAACATAACTTGTTTGTGCCTCATTGCATGTCGTCCGTGTGACTCAGAGTGTTTTTGTGTATCTGTGTGTTTATTGTCGAGTCCAGAGAGAGAGTTTAATGCTGTTGTCATGGATATCTGAGTCAGTGAAGAACAGCCTTTTTTTAATTTTTTTTTTATAAAGAACAGAGGGATGGACTTCAGGACACTCTAATGTGTGTTTTTAAATAAAATAAAAAAAATACGCCTCTGTTCTTTGGAACATCTATGCTTTGTTGTTCTGCCTGACAAAATGCCAACAGTGAAGGGGGAGAGAAAAAATGTCCATCAATCATCTCACCTTTCATGTGTAGACTTACCTTTTTTATAGACACAATCAAATATAGACACATACACAGTAGACATGCCCGGCTATATTTACATCAGGATCTGGGTTTTGTTCAAAAGTTTGTCAGTTCGTGAGTGTAAATGTTCATCGGTTTGTTTTTGCTGTACTCTGTTTGTTTTTGTTTTTTTATCTTTCTTTAAAGATTTTCCTTCATCTGTCAGTTTAGTTTCTCTGCCTTTGCTTCATTTTAAACCAGCACCTTTCATCTCACTTCTTAGTCTGTCTGCAACTCTTTCTCTTTTCTTTCTCCGCGTCTTTCCCGCTCTCTTTGTCTCTCTTGTTTTATTCAGTCTTGTCTCCTGTTTCTTTTTTTTTTCTTGCTTTCTCTCACCCGCTTCCTTCATTTTTCTCTCCCCCGCGCCGCAGCTGACTTATTGATTTCATTTTCATACTGTTGGCAGTTGTTCCCTCCTTCATAAACCATCAGCGTTGCCTCCTTTCAAGCCGGCATTGATCATTGTACAGCCGATCACAACCAATCTCCACTGAGCATCATTATCTGCTCTCGCTCTTCCTCTTTTGTTGTCTCCTCTGTCTTGTATTCTGTGCTTTGTGGGTTGTATTTTTCAATCTAGCTATTCGGTGCTGTGGAGTTCTGTACATTTAGTTATTTGGGTAGTGAAGTTTTGTCTCCCCCCCGCCTTATATTCTTGAATATTATGAGAAACGAAACTAAGCAGCAGGCTTTTCTACCTTCAGAAGTCGGGACTTTAGGACAGGTTGTTTGGCGTAACACGTGTTTCTCTTCCACTAGTACCTGCTTGCCTAAGCTTGACTCAATTTTGGGGGGTTTTCATTACCTGGAACCAGGTACTTTTTTTTAAGTAGGGTTCCAATAAAAGTATGAGAGCATCAGGATTTGGCCAGTCCTCATGTAACTGGTGTTAATGAAAAAGAGTACTGCAATTAAAAGACTTATGTTATGTATTTCAGTCAAAAAGTTCTGCTTTCTGGTTTGCAAATCTCTTCAATAATCGTACTTGCTAAGTTGTACGTACTTAGCAAGTACGTACAACTACTTATACCAGCTGTTTTGTTGCACGTTGAACTTTTTCTAAGAGCTGTAGCACACGTCTTTCTCCTCCTGCACGTCCCCTCTCTCCCTCTGTCTCTGTATTTCCCTTTCTCTGTCTTTTGTCGCGGTGCGAGGAGCGATCGAACATCCCATCAAACCATATCCAGAGCCTCTGCTTCTTCTTTCATCCGGTGGCCCTCAGACACCACAAAGCTTTCAAACAAGGGCAGAGTTGTGGGGGTGGGGTGGGGGTAGAGTTGAGGGTATTCTCAGCTGCCTCCTGAGGAGCATTTTCACCATCTTTTGTGCTCTTTCCTCGCTGTATCCTGACCTTTCTGAGCGCCACCACTCCCGTCGGCTCGCGCCACCAGACCCCCTACTCTGTCTCCCTCTTTCTGTTTGCTCCAACAGGGGTCCCGATAATAATTCAGCACGGTGCCGTATTGTGTACTATTGAAAGCCACCTAGGCTGCATAAGCAATTGACACACTTAGTTGTTTTTTTTTGGTTGTTGTTGTTTTGTTTTGTTTTCTGGGCACACACCAGACCGCCATTCTGGTCGGCATTTTATCGGCCCCTCTTGTGTGTGCTTAGGAAGAGGTTTTGTGGAACCAAGACCACCAGCTGGGATAAGAGAGGACAACAGCGGGGCTTTTAGGTGGGTCTTTCACTGGCTTTTGTCACCCCGAAACAGCCACAACATTATCGGAACAGTCCACTTTCTACCAGCCTCTCCTTTGTGTCCCATTGTGACTCAATCCGTCAGTCTCTCCACTTCTTTTTTTTCCTTTATGATTTGAAGCCTGCCTTTCCTTTGTGATTGCTCTTCATTCACACCCTGTATTTCTAAAAATATCGATTTCCTTCTCTCCGTCTCTTCTCTAGCCCTATTGTAAATAAAAAAATACCAATGTTTTATTACCCGCTTGCAGAGCTGTTGGGTTTTCATGTGAAACCTGTTTTCATGTAAATATACTGCAGGCATTTGACGTTCTTTTGTCCCACAAATCCACAAAAAGCAGCACGTTATATATTTATTGTACTAAACAATGACATCTGAACTTCATTTACTGGATTTATAAAAGTCTCATTTCTTTAGATTTTGTGAGGAAAATGGGAAGTAGATGCAGATGTTTACTGAAATGGGCAAATATCTGTAGAAATGCGTTGCATGGGGCAACAACAGAGTTTGTAGTTTTACATGCTTCAACATCACTTTTGGTACGACCCACTGGTTTCTTCATCCCAGCCTGAACTTTCAGGGCAGCTTCCTTGTCATTCCTTTAAGTAGTTCTCAGGAATAGTTCCCCAGCTTCTTGAAGGACGTTTAAAGCTCTTCTTTGGATGTTTCTGCCTTTTGTTCCGTTCTCTGACACGATGTTGTTAGAGTAAGGCCTTCCCCACATAATATCTCTTCCTGCTGATTTTCAGTTCAGTAGTCATATTAGGATAGAAATCTTGGATCAATCAGAATAACTCACAACAACACATTGATTTGCAGTGACCCTCTCTTCTAAAGAGACTTATTTTATTTCCTGACTTAATTTAGTGTCTCCCAACTCATTACAAAACATCCTTCCCTCTCTTGTGGGGCATATAATTACAGATGAGGTTTGTCAACATAAAATTTGAATTCACTTTTTTTAGCAGTTGCTTTCTCCTTTTTTCGTCATTTATCAAGAAAACACTGGAATCTTTGTCTTGTTTTTCAGACAGCTTGCTGCTTTCCTCGGCCTTATATCTTTGGAGTCTTTTTTTTTTCCCCACTAAGTGAAAATACTTAGTAGCTCCCCTCCCACTTCTTGTTTTTGATAGAAGTGGAGGCCAAGTGATGATCTAGGTTGCCTAAAATGAACTTTGTTAGTGGAGCCAATCTAGTACGTGTTCTCCTCTACATTCCCCTCCATCTTCATCCCTCTGTCCCTCAGCAGTGGAGTGGTCAGGCCTATCAACCGCAGAGCCTCACCTGGGAGCCCCAATTGCCTGCCAGTCATCAGATAAAATGGATTTCCAATTGAGTCAAGGCTCCCAGGCTGGGTGCGGAGTGGGGAACAGCCTGACTCTGCTCTCCTACCTCTCCTGACTTTTTGTTGTTATTTATTTCTATCTCCTACAGTGGTCAGCCCCGGTCTCTCTTCTCCTCTCTTCAGTCCCTTCACTCTGCCTCTTTAATCTTCTAGCCGGAGCCACATGAACTGAAAATAGGCTCACTGTAACAGCCCGTAACCATAACCAAGGCACTAGCTGGTCAAAAGTCTGAAAGAACCTCAGCAAGTCTTCATAGTCGGTGACTACTTTAATTTAGAAGGTGTCTTCAATTAGAGCAGGGGTCTCAAACGTAAATGAGCTGTGAGCCACTGCTGGCACTGTCATCTCATTCAAAGGCCACTTTAGTGTTCAAGTAGGACAAAACAAACAAGAAAACACCCTCAAATATTTCCAAAAATGTTGTTTTGTTTTTATAAATTTCAAATGTTGTATAACAAGACAAAACTGCAAACATGAACACAATCTTTGTTTCTTCTCACTCTTAACTAACTGAAGCCTTTCACTGAACTACCAAATAAAAACACTGGAACTCTCCTACTGGCCCGACATGTGGCAGCACTTGTTATAAGTTTATTCATATATAACAGAATAAAAATAAGTTATAAGTGTTTTGTTTACAAATAACTCTCTCACTGAACTAACACAGCCAATCCCTCAACATGTAAGTGCTCTCTGCTCATATTGCTTTCATATTAAACCATTTTTTGCTTTTTAAAAGAACTAATTTAACATTGTTCTTAACAACAAACAAATCCTCGCTAACAAAAAAAGGTTCAAGGGTCAAATTTCATTAGATTTCTTTACGTCAATATACAGGCCACAAGCAGGGGTGACATGGGCCACAAGTGGCGAGTTTGAGCCCCCCTAGATTAGAGCAACAGGTGGGAAATCCATTAGTTACTTTTTGCTCGTTAGTACAGTAGATGTGGAAAGAACTGCTCAGAGGGCTAATTAATCTGTTTAATAATTTGTTGTGTGTAAACTTTGTCATACTACACAGGCCACATGCAGCCTGCTTTCAGCTTGACTGAGCCTGACCGGTGACATCTCCTCTCTGAAGTTTAGCTACATATCTAATCCCCAAGATTCTTAAAGTGAAGAAGGGGGGGTCATTTCAACATCACATCTTAGTTTTTCTGCATTGTGTAAAAATGCTGTAAATGAAAGGAGTTTGTCAGCGTGACTCTTTCTTTCTCTGTAATAATTGTGTCAAATTCTAGAGAAAGTCCCTGTAGTTCCCGGCCCAGACCGTCTCGTAATCATAAAACAACGTGTTTATTAATTCACAGAAAATATTTAACTGTGGAAAACAATAAAAAAACCCAAAAACAAATGAATGGTAATCAGGAAGAAATGTTTTAACAGTTATGAAACACTGGTAAAAGTCCAAATGTTTGCCCTCCTTCACATTTTCCAAAGCTGTCAAGTGAGCTGGATCGAAATCCAGGCGGATTTTGGCTCCCTGCTTTAAACACTCACAAGACTCTGACAACAGAGTCCATCTGCTTTGAGAATTTAAATCGTACAAAAGAAAAATGATCAGGTGAACTTGATCCTGGAATGTAAAAGATCCCATGTCAATGTTTTAAAGCCATAATACAGGTTCATTTGTTAGCTGGTTTGCAAAGGTGCCGTTCAGCATGCTGTACATTTCTAACTAGAGTTCTTGTCTCTCTTATAAGGGTTTTTTCGTTTTCTTTGTCATTTTCGATGTACAGATTGTAATTGTGTCCTATCATTTTTCTGTTTTGCGTATCCAACTCACTCTTGTTTTCTTTCATGGTCAAGACTCTTTTCATGTCTGTTACTTTTCAGCGAGCGAGCCAGTATTAGATTTCTTCTTCACTAAGGTAAACAACAGGAGAGGAGATACGCCTTCATGGCTTACATTATTATAAATGAACACAAACTACTCGTGTGAGCAAAAGTGTATAGAGGAGAATGAAGAGACACTGGAAGGACAAAAAAAAAATCAGTGAAATAGAAGAGTCAAGGAAAGTGACAGAAGAATTGAAAGGGAATGGGAGATGAGGAGACTAAAACAGAGGCATCAGATGAGAGGACAAAAGAGGGGAGTCATATTGATCACACTGCTCTGTAAGTCTCTCTGTGGTTATAATGGTTTGAGTTTCACAGCTGGAGTGAACTCTGCAGTGCTTAGAACAGATACCACGTGCTCTCAGCACACACATGCACATATATAGCACATCCATATACGCAGTGTGTCTAGCAGGCGGCTTCAGGTCAATGCGCCCCCAGCTCTCAGTCAATTGAGCTCGTTGCATCGTTCCACTTGGGCTAACCCTCCTCCCTGCTGCTGTCTAGTCTTTGAGGCCAAGTGGGGCAGAGTTGGATCAATTTTTTTTTTGACTTGGAATCCAAAGCAAATTTGCAAGAGATTCATTTTACGATAAAGAACCTTGGGTTAAAAACAGATTTTTTTTTTATAGATGATTTCCGATCATAGAACTAAGCTTAATGGGCAGTTTGAGTTGAAATATATGAGAGGATCGGGACAAGTTATTGCTGTTCATTTTTAGGGGAACATCCATGTAGCGAGAGACATGTAAAGTCTGTTTGGGGCCTTTAGCTAAAAAATAAATAAATAAACAAAGGTAAACACCTGTTTCTGTTTCCAACACAACATTCTGTCATAGTTTGTGTTGTCTGTACATGTAGCGTTGCGTAGTTGTTGCCATTTTTGTGTGACCTCAATAAATCCAGGGGAGTACTAATCACGCCCTGTCCACAGAATTTACATGAAAAAACGAAAATTTCAGTCAGCTACAAAAGTGCTCTTTGCAAACGCTCGACAAAATTTCACACGAGCTTGTGCTGCTGTCTTATGAATGCGTTACATGTGCTTCCTTGTACTTGATTGCTTCACATTTGCACTTGAAAAATAATCATAGTATATCTGATCCTCCATTTACAGCGAGTGTTGAACTTTCCTGTGGAAATGAGCTTATATAATAGCTAGGAGTCATCTCATTAGGTAATGTCTCTGTTTTCAAAGGAAAAGTTCTGAAAGACCTTCACATATGAGACCAATTATCTGTCCATTAGTTTTATACAATATAGCTGTATATATTCTGTAAAATGTATTACCTTAGCATTTCAAAAAGCTGCCTTCCAAAAGGTTGTAGAAACAGCTCTGTATGATGTCAGGGCTCAAGTCAAATTAGCGTGAGATTAGTTTAGTTTGTTGGTATCGCTCTTAGAATCACTGCGCCAGCAATTCAAGGTGTTAATTGATCGTTGCCATTTCACATGAGAGCTCACAATCTGAGCGAACCCCTCTCATGGTACATAAGACAAGGTCGCTGGAATGATGGTGTCAGACGCGTCTTCTTTCCAGGACGATTTGTTGCTAGGGTTTCAAGGACCGCATTGATCTTAGGTTGAAGGATGAAGGTTGCACTCCGTGGATCAATTGCATGCAGCTGTTTTTAAATAGCAGGAAGGTACGCCTGATAGGCTGCGCATGCTGGAGCTTGGAGGTCATTTTGTTTGAAAGCTGCAACAACTGCAGCAGAAAAATGCTCGTACGACAGAGACTTTTTCTTGAAGGTTTTTTTTTTTTTTTTTTTTCCACAATTGTGAATCTAGTGACCAAAACCTTTTTATTATAGCTTTGAAGCATCAGCTGTATGATCTAAACCCTTTTTTCCCCCTTCATATTGATTTAGATGGATGAATGTTTGAAGGCCAGGACACTGACACCGTCATCCCTGTTTGGTTTTGTGCTGCTCATACAAATACTAAATACACAGTGTACTGATCAGCCACAACATTTAAACCACCTGCCTGAAATCGTCCCTTTAATGCCACACAAAGACTCCATCAGGGCATAGACCCAGCAGCTCTTGGGAGATTCTGTAGTATCTGGCACTGGGACATTGGCAACGCATCCTTTGGGCCCGGTGGGATACTTAATCGAATTCAGATCTGTGGTGGTTGGAGGCTGGGTCAGTGCCCAGGGCTCTTTGTAAAGCATTACCTGAGCAATTTGATAGGTGGAGTTTTTCTCCATGGGGCTGGATGTGTGTCCACAGTGTGTACAGTGTGTGTGTTCTTGGTCTACAACCACGTTTAGTTGCAGTTTGTAAGTCTCAAAGTAGCATTAAAGGTGGTCAGTGATAGTCACTCCACTCGTCAGTTGTTTAAATGTTGTAGCGTCAATTTTTTTTTAAAAAATATCTGACAAAATGATGACAGAATTTCTCATAAACCTCTTGAAGTTTCTTTTTATTTTTTGGGTTTGCTTATTTCCATTACCAGAGTAATCCCTAGTCTTACCCGCCTGACCTTTCAGCTGTGGTCAGTTAAAGGTGGCAGAGAATAAGCAAAACGGGGACAACCCTTCCACCTAAGAACTCCTTCAAAGGTCAGCAGGCGTGGCTGCTGTGCAGATGGACTAATTCTGTTCTTTCTTCTCTCTCAGAACCTGCTGGTCAACCACGGATGAAGAGTGGGAGGAAAAGGGTAAAACCGTTACATGACGACAAGCTTTTACTTAAGCACTAATGGCAGCACTGTGGTCGCATTCTTGTTTTGCTTTATGAAAGAGATGGTTTGCTGTTAGCATGCCTTTTTTTGTGCTTTTTTTTGTTATTGTGCTATTTATCTGCGGTGTGATCCGTTACACTATTATTCTGCACTGCTACATACTACAGAGAAGTAAACAACAAATTAGTGTGTATATTAGACTCACTGTAACGGGTTGAGGCGGTGCACTTTCAATTCAGTCATTTATGAGCGCTGTGATAAAGTATCTGCACTCTTCATGATTCCCCTTTTATTTGGTGCGCTTCTCACATTTACATGTTTTAGATCATCAGGCTTAGATGACTGTTTACTCTTAATAAATGACATCATTTAAACTCTCTGACTAATATCAAAATTTGCCTGATGATGTGAAGCATGTAACTGTGCTACAAAATGAGAAATCAAGAAGGGGGCAGATGATTTTTGACAGCACTTGAATGAGATCAGTGGAAAATGTTTCTTAAAATCTGACTTGTAAAGATCCATTCAGGGGCACTCCTCCATCAGCTGAATGTGGAGATCAGGTTACGTCCAAACCCGTGCTAAATTTTGAAGGGTTAAAAAGACTGGAAGTCATTTAAGAAGTGAGCTGAATCAGGTGCACAGGGACCGTCCTTGTTTTGATCTCAGATTGAAAGAAGAACTGACTCACTTGTTTTTCTTTTGAGCTTTATAGATTTGTATTTTTTTAATGACACAGGAATATGCTCAGGTAATCCTGGCCATGACTTTAATTCATCAGACCCGTGATGTATTATATGAGTTTATTAAACCATTCATATCCTCTCACGGTTTTGTGTCTTTAGTTGTGTGTTTGTGTGCCTAATTCTGCCTTGCTTCCACTTTTAATAGCTGAGTGAATTTAATTTCACTGCAGTGGTTTATTCATTTCTCTAAAGAAATGCAAAAAAAGGAACCTTGGGACATTCTATATAGATGAAGCACCATCCATGATAATCTATTAAAACCTTTCTAAGTCGTTTTGAAGGTACGGTTCAACTCAGGCTCAGTTTGAAAATGAAATGCTGCCATTGAGCAAACTGTTCTGTGACTTTTAGTGACTTTTTTTCCTAATAAATCTGTTTGAAATCAGTTTAAGAGACTGTGAGCTGAAAAATAAAACCCATTAACCCCCATTACGGGTTAAAAAATAATGTCAAAAGCAGGTTTCCTCTCAAACATAACTCAAAACAGTGGAGATGAAGAGAGTCATGTTAATATTTATTGTCAAAGATCAGTGAGAAATATTGGCAAAAGTAGATCAATGTGCTTTGTTTTAAATTAAGAGTCTACCAGCTAATTTGTCTTTCTTTTTTCAAATTGTGATTTTTAAGGCCTCTCAAGCCTAGAGACCAGTTGGCAATCCCCCACCAATGTCTGGTCTCGAGTGGTCGCTGGGTTCTCACAGAACGGATGTAGCACCAAAACCCTCACACAGTTTGTGTGAAACATGCTAACTTGTCGCTGACCAGTCTCCAGGCCTGCATGAATGCGCTTATAGCAGTTGATTTTACAGCAACAGCTAGCAACCTCCAGAAACTTTTTGCCAGTGAATACAAATTCTTCCCTACCAGTAAGTGGTTGCCAACGATTCTCTAGGCCTGTGTAAGAGGAGCCTAAAGGCTTTTTAATCTGTGCTGTTTTTATGTGCCAAATGCCAATCAGCTGGCATGCAAACAGAGGTTTCTAAAGAAGATACAGAAACAAGTGGATACTTCCAAACGTTTTCACCCAAGTCACGTAAGAAATAAGAAACCGCTGTGAAGATTTTTTCCTGCTGCTACATGAATGGAATAGAAATATTGTAATTCCTGGTTTCATTGTTGTTGGTGGGGCCAGCCTCTCTCGCATCATACAGACTTCACATACTTGCAGAGTTACTGTTTTATTTTTTTTATCTCATTGATATTACCCCACTGTGTCCTCTTACCTGTCTTAAAGTAGAATCAGATCCACACATAAAATGATTATGCTAGCCAAACACACTAGCTTTTACTGTTAAGGGCAATGCATTTTTAATTTGTACTGACTCGGTCAGCAGTGCACAGTTCCTCTATGTAGCAGCTCGTGCTCGTTTTTTGACAGAAAGCCAGTTTTATATATTTCAGGCAGTAAAGCAAAAAGGAGCTGCCACAGAGAGCACACTGCACCTGCTCATTAAGGGAGCTGACTTGTACTGTAAAGCTACTGATGTGTGCAGTATGAAATCAGATCACACAACAAAAGCTGATTATTGAGTGACTCTTTGATTTAAACTGAATGAATTTATTTTTGCCATACAGACACACCACTTACTCTTCTGCTGTGACGGGGCACGCTCAGTATTATCTGTACTACCTGTGCTATCAAACCCCACTTTGTGTTATTGCTGACTGAGCTGCAAAATAACAAATAGAAGCTTTCAAATGTCCCTAAAATGCTCTGCATTACTTTGCTTGAGCCCAGAGAAGATTTTCAGACTGTGTGACCTCCAGTACCAAGTCCTGACTGTGAAGTTGTGAAATAGCAGCGCACAGCCTGCCACTTTTCCAGTCTTCATCCCAGTATAGGGAATGTTTCCTCTCATAAAAGTAGCAGATAAATGTATGTTGTTAAAACTAGAGCCGATATTGGCTATATACAAACTATATCGGCACTGGCTAATATATTAATAATTAAAATTAGTTCATATTAAAACTAAGTAATCGCCACCAGAGTGGACTCTACAATTTATCTACTGCAACGTGTTCAGAACGCAACAAACCAGCTGATCCGAGCAGAAAATCTAAACAACTAATCTGGTAAAGTTCATTTTTCAACTGCATTCTTATATTATCCTAGAAAGCACTTATAAATAATTGCACATAATAAATGTTTAGAAACTCTGCATGTTTCCTGTGTCTGAAAGAAAAAAATACATTTATGTATGGGCATTTAATAAATAATGAAACCTCCTGCATGTCGTCATGTTTCAGGCCGTTTAGGTAAGGCTTGTAGGCGCACGTCAGGAGCATTTTTAGAAGGGACTGCTTTGCTTTTACTTTTTTCTTTTCTTTTCTACCAAACGCCCCGTCCTCCCTGTAGCTGTCAGACTGCTTGACTGCACGATAGCACCTGTAGCACTGTAATCTGAATGCATTGCTCGTCTTTACTGAATCTTTATGAAGGAAAAAAATAAAATTTTTTGATTGCTTGATGGCTTTATGGAAACCTCACTGTATGTGAAGAGATGCATTTTTGAATAAGTTGAAGCATGATGGGATTTTTATATTTCAGGGTAGCAAAATAGAATTTGACACCTGTTTTATTTAACAAAAATTCATTTTCATGTTTAAAAAAAAAATGAAATAAGAGGAAGGAGAGCTGTACGGACTGTTTCATGGCAGTGGTGCAACTTGTACAGCTGGGGATGTTCCCTTTGTCCTCTGAGGTGTGCAGTAATGCACTTGATTGACTTAATGTAACAAGTTTGACTCAAGTGGCTACATTTTCCCTCCTCGGGGTAATTCCTCCTGAGTTGTAGCTTTAAAATCTGTATTGAGGCTGCGGTAATTGGCTTGGAGCAGGAGTTAGGCTGACAACGGCTCTGCTGCTATGCACCTCACAGTCGAGGTGTTGCACGCGCACACACACACACACACACACACGGGCACTAGCGGCCAATCTTAATAAAAGAAATGACACGGAGGTGGAGGAGGGAGGGTAGAAGATGCGGTCTCGCAGATGTTGCTACGGTAACAGCGGTGAGCAAGGGCTGGGAAGCTGCAAGGCAGCAAGTTAGAATGGAGAAGTGAGGGAGACGACAGTCGGCGCATTCAAATGCGTCCTCGCTCTCTCCCCGTTGATCCCGTGTCATACCCAATTACCACTGCAGCGAGGGGAAGAGGGGGAGAGTGGGGGATGTACAGAGAATACGGGAGGAGAAAGCGGAGCGTTCAGGGGTCTGCTTGAACCTTTCACAAATTTAAGAGATGGCGCACGTGCTCGTGCAGAGGTAAACACCCACGCCTGTTGTTACACGTTTGCAAGGTTGTGGGGGGGGAAACAGTGTGCTCATGAAAATAGAAGCATGTAGACTGCCAGCGCATCTCTGCATACACTACATACAGGCTTTCTTTTCTGCTGGCAGTCCGCCATGAAATACAGACCTCCCATTTCTAATTTGTTGAGTTCTGGCTGTGTGGGGCTTTTTTGTCCTCCTAGAAGTCATCAGTGAAACCTGGGATCATCAAAATTTCGCTGCAGGGGGGAAATATCACACCTGAAGTGTGGGTCCTTTGATGTAGCCAGGCCTCACTTATTTAAATGTAAATACACTGTAAACTCTGGCCCCTTAGATAATAACCAAGGATGGACTAGAACAATAACTCAACCTGGGAATTTGATTCAGTCCCAGGCCCCTCTGTTCAATATCTGTGGATGTAACGGGTATCAGGTTGGGAAGTTATCCTGATTACAGTGTGCAAAATGTGCTTTGACTCTAGGTGTAGCTTCGAAATCTCACTGAATCCACTGATCCCAGCACAAGGCCACACACACAAAACCTTTAGCGGAAACACTTTTTGACACAAGACCAAGAAGTGCAAGGCGTTGTACAAATGTCAGAAGTATCAAAAGTAATAAAAAAAATAATTGCACACAGTCACTGAAACACAGCCTTGGCTACAGTTGGCGACCTCTGAAAGAAACTGCAGTTCCCCAAACGGCCACTCAGCATTAAATCATCACACAGAGTTGCATATTTAAAATGCACAGGATGTTTTGTTCTCCAGAGCTAATGTCTCCCTTTATGACAGATGGATGGGGTTCTCTCTCTTTTTTACACAGCTGACCTGTTTAACTTGTATTAGAGCTATGCAAATTAAAGATGAGACCACTCTGAGGGACAGGTGGGTACACTCTAACCTAGTTTTCATTGTCTTAAAACTAGAAACCCATTTAATATCACAGACACACCTCACTAAGCTCATTAGCTAGCCAGTGGTAGATTTGGCTGTAGCTTCTAATCCATATGTATGACTACATCCAATTACAAGCAAAAAAAGACATAGCAATCCCCAAAATGTCAAACTCGAGGCTTGGAAGTGACATCACACGCTGGTTTGTGAGCCGCTGTCTGTGGTCGAGAGTTAGAACCACATCCTGAGAGGTCAGTCAGCTTTTTGCCGTTGCTGTATTATTGCTGGTCATGATGCATGATGACCGTGTGGTAATAACACTGTCCTAAAGCCTTTAGGGTTTGAGTTTATGATGCACTTAAGTGGTGTCATGTATTAAATGAGCACTCAGCAGGCAGAGCAGGCCTGATCTAACGCCCCTCTTCACCACAGTTCTCCTGAACTGTTCTTGCACAAGACACAAAAGCCCAGTTTCTCTCCCTGCAGCGAAACTGATGAGTAATTGATCATTATGATTTTCCGTGGAATTTCAATATTACCGAAGATTAAGGATTATATTGCCTGGTTTTAAAGGACTGTTTGTTAGTGTTGCTAACTCATATTAAATACTGTGATATAAAGTAGTGGATCATTTGAGAAAGATCCCTTATTCAAACACATTTAACGTTTTAGATTCAAGACTGCCACCTCCACCAAACTCCATGCAACCGACCCCCACTCACAACCCCCCACCACATATGTTTACCCACATACACACACACACAGACACGCACATTGATGCCACACCTGCCACAAGGGAAATCAATGAGTCTTTCTGCTATCTCTCCTCTCCATCAGATTAACAGAAACACTGACATCTATTAGCCCAACACTCCATCTGTTCAGCAGTGTGTGTGCGTGTGTGTGTTTCCTCTGCAGAGGCCTTCCCTCACTACATTGCTCCTCCGATTAAATACTTCCACTCCTCTAATGCCATTAAAAGGATGAGAAAAGGTGGATGAGGGGATGAGAGAGAAGCAGCAGAACGGGACAGGGGGAGAACGGTCTGCTTAACCTCCGCCGTCCGACAGAGCAAGCAAACGTTTAGTAAGAGAATGATTTAATCCCCCTGTAGTAGCCCGGATTAATCCTCCGATTTATCACTGCCTCGCTCTTTTCTCTGGGCCTCGCTGTCATTTTCTCTCCCCTCTCAACCGTTTCTTCATCCCCTCTTTCTTCCTCTGTAATGCGTCTGGTTCTGATTGGCTTAATGCCGTTTAATGTGGTGACTTCCCTTTATCTGCCCATTGTCATTATTCTCTCTTAGGGACAAAGGGTTGCTATAGTGAGGTTTCCAGTGGTTTAAAATGGTACTGACATCAGTTTGTGTGTATTGTGGACTGTTCAGGGCTGCTCACTGTGAGGCTGAAAGTAGGCAGCGTGCTGCTTGGTGCTGAATGCTTAAACCAACATGTTGCACTCTGTATGCTAGCATACTGATTAGCAGGTATTTTCTCTATGCCTATAATCTCAGTTTAACTCGTTGTCATGCTTTCCCAAAGCTATTGTGTAACCGAACCCTGAGAGCTGAAAAACGGTTGTGTTTTCAGTGAACATAACACATTGGTGGACCACATCTCCCTCTTCCAATAAATAAAGAAATACAAAATTATTCTGTCTGTCAGTGTTGTGTAGGCTTAATGTGAGGGTATGCAAAAGTGACCCTGAAAGGCTGACTTACAAGTTTTCTTTGGCTGCTTTTTCATTCACTTTCACTCCAATTCTTTTACCTGGCTACTTTGAATGACTCATGTCAGTGTAATCATAAAAAAGGCATCTGAAACCAGGCATAGATCAATGTTTTTGATACACAAAACATGCAATTTAGCAAAGAGTACTTTTTTTTACCAGCAGTCTGGTAAATGTTATTTATTGCCATTTTTTTTCTACAAGAAGCCAAAAATGACACACTTTATCAGGCGTGGAATTCTATTTTTGCAACCAGTGGGGTGGTTTCAGAGCTATTAGCCAACAATGTTTCAAATCTTGGTGGTGTTTGGACAAAAGGTTTGCAGCATCTGCAGCCATGGTGGAGGCTCTGTCATGGTTTCAACCAGTGGTGTTGGGGATTTTGTTAAAACTGATGAAATGATGCACACAGAAAAGTACTGTCAGATTTTGATCAACCATGCAGTACCATCTGAAAAGCTTCTGACAGACCGAGGCTTCATGTTTCACTATGGCAGTGTGGGATCATCTCGACAGAGAATGGAACGAAAGGCAAACAACATCCAAAGAAAAGCTTTGAATGTCTTTCAAGAAAGAATATTTAAATATTTAATAAGTTAAGTAAGCTAATATTTGTAATATAATGGGTCTCCAAATGTGTAAATACACATAACACAGGTGCACAAATGGGCATTTAAATGTTGAGCCTGACAATGAAGGTGAATTATGCAGGACTCCTGTAGACCCACAGGCGCATCAGGGACAGACGTGACAGTTCAGTCTGACCTGTAATTGTTGTTCCCGAGCAGAGCAATTTTTGGAAATCCCGGAACACCGCTGACATGCTGCATTCCCCCAAGACTGTCCGAACATGATCAGGGGGCATCCCAGACGGTGCGTGTGACAGACAGACAGACAGAGGAATGAGTGGATACTGATCATCACTCTACCATTCTTGTTAAATTTTACCAAACTGCCTACCGCACAGCTGCTGTCAGGTGGTTTCCAGTAAATGGCATCCTCCTTGTTAGGCATTTTGGACCTGCTGCCTCCTTATTAAATGTAGTTTTTATGTAGAAAAGAGAATGGGCCAAATGACACATACCATCCTCCAACCTTGTTAAACCCGGACAAATCCCTTCCTGTTGGGCATTCCTGGGTATAGGAATAGACAGCTGTAGCATAACAGGCCCCTCATTTCACTGTAAGCGTTTCAACCGACACTTTCCATTAAATTCCTTAAGAGCAGCACAGATTTTATAGTGTCACTGTGAAGACTGCTGTTGTAAAATTGTTGAGGGAATTTTAATAATTTCTAGTGTGAACAATAGACTAAAAGCAATTCTTATCCCATCCTGCTTGTTTACTCAATAGCAGCAATGAAAAGTGAAGCACAAGATAATGAAGATAATGAGGAGACGCTGGATGGCTGTTAGCTGTCCAGCCTGAATTTAATAGCTACATTACGCTGCCGTTTACACATTTAAGTAACACGTGCATCGGCAAATGTATGTTGCATCCTGTAGCAAAGCAGTGTGTCAGGCCTGTGACTATATCGCAGGTCATCGAGCAGACACCGGAGCAGGGGAGATCATTTAATGGTAGTTTTGCAGATTTAATCCACAACCTGAAATTTCTTTTGCTTGTTTTGTACCTTTCTAATGGAATGTAATTGTTGCTCAAGATAATAGCACAGTCTGCTGAGGAAAAAGGTCTTGTGCTGTCTGTATTTATATCTATTTTTCGTAGTTATTTAAAATGTGCCACAGGTTATTGTATGAAAGAAGAAGTCGTTATAATGACCTTCCAAATAGTCCAAGACTATTTGTACATCCACTGGTTGCGGAGAAACATCATCATCATTTATCGGTATTTTGCCTATCAAAGTAAACTTACTGTTGTTTGGGCTTAAGGCCTCAGTCACACAAACCTCCTGTCACTAAAACCAGGAACAGGAGGTGAAATTGGTGTCAAAAGGATTGTGATTGCTTTAGTCCCAACCAGATTTCCACAGTCGGTGGCAGTTTGCGTAGAAGACTTTGACTTGTCTGCAAACAGCAGCTAAATAAGCTCTACAACAGAAATAACAGGATTTCAAAATCTATACATTATAAGCAGAGAATATTAAGTGAAGAGCACCCATTGCAATGTTTGTCACCAATAAATACTGTTAACTTAATAATTCTTATCTCTCCTTTTGTAGTATAGAAAAAAAATATTGATTGTTATTCTATTAATGCAAAAAAAAAAAATCAACATTAAACTGGCTTCTAAGTTCAGGTCAGGTCGTTTTCTATACATGCCCCCGCTAAACTTTAGTGGAACTTTTTTTTTTTTTTTAAAACAGCAAAGCCAGCACATGTGAAAAGGCGCAGTTTTTATTTTCAAGGTGTACCAATGTGTCTAGCTGCAGTTTTCTGGCGATCACGAGGTTTTTGATGCAGCACTATGTACATGTTTGCGATCAGTTTGACCGAGCGCTTTTATTTTACCAGTAACGCCCACAATGAAACACCAGTGGCTCCAATGGGTTCTGTAACTATTCCAAAAACACTCTAAGATGCAGACTGGTGGAGACTGGGAGCAAACCACTGACCTTCCAATTAGAATAAAACCTGCAGTACCTGAGCCATAGCCAAATGCTGGCAAACATAATGACATCGCAATGAGCCTTAGGTTTTTAGTGCTACTTACAAATTGTTATCTAAGTAGCTAAACCAGGATGGAGCGCATAGCAAACATTATACCTATGGTACAGATTTCACAGAGATAATCAAACGCGAGACCTGACAAAGTGTGATAATGATTGTAACTACCATAGTGACCCATGTACACCTCATTATAGAGCCAACTCTCACTTTGTCATTAAACGTGTGTTGGAGTGTACATGTGTGAAAGAGAAATCCAACGCCTTGTAACCTAAGAAGAAAAACAGGTCATGTTGTAACTATTGCCCACTCTACCTGAACATTAGCATTGGAAACCAAATGTTTTAAATGAAGATAATTCTATACAAAAGTCTTGATGTTTGTTAAAGAAATGCAAAGTTTCGTAAGATCACCTCGGAATATTTAAACACTCATTGGGGAAAGACTGTTAATTAACCTTTTGTTGCTTTTGTTGCTTTTTGTATTCAGTTCTTCACCTTTTTAATGATAGTAGAAACATGAACAGTCAGACACCAAAGCAACCAACTACAAAAGTTTTTAGAGAGATAAAAAAAAAAGAAAAAAGAAACATATAATTAGCTTATCAAATACCAGGGGAGCTGCATGAGCCAGATGGCAATGAAGTAACAGTGTCTGATGAGTTGGCGTGTTTGGCTAGAGCTTTTGGATGCAGAACGATGCGTGGTGTTGAATTAACAATGTTTGATGAGCCCAGAGCGGCCTATTGTCAAAGAAAACCTCTGATTAAAAACACATGGGAGGTGTTTTTCACTTATTGTGCCTGACTACATCTCGAGCCTCTCTTCATCTGTGTCCCAACTTCAAGCCAAGCTATGGTCCAAATGTCAGGAAGTATTTTAACTTGGGTACGTTGGGAGCTGACTTGCATGACCTTTCATTTAACCTAAAACAGTGGCAGCTGTAGAGGACGTGACCAAGCCTGCTGCTCTTTGATTCTTTAACTTTGGCGCTGTCCACCAGATTTTTGTTTGTTGTTTGTTTTGAAGAAATGGTTACGATTTCTAATTCAGTCATTGGTGTGGTCCGATTTTTAACACAGCGTTTCCAAATATCCTAGTTTTATTTTCGATGCTTACATTATTTTACTTCTCCAGAATTTTCAGGTTTGACAGGTTTTCTGATATTGACATTGGTCTTCAGTTCACCCCACAGATTTTCAGTGTAATACAAGTCAGGGCTTTCTGCAGCCCAGTCGGTAACTATCATGTTGGTCTTCTCAGGGTAGTTCCTCACTGGAGCCCACGCATGTTTTGGATATTTGTTGAACTGGAAGACAAAGTGATAACCCACACCCAGTGTACCTGTAAAATCTTCACATAGCTTTCTTTCTTCATGATTCTTTCCACTTTGGTGAGAGTCACAGTTGAGACACACTGAAGCATCCCCACAGCATAATACTCCCACCGCGGTGCTTCACAGTGGGGACGGTGTTCTTTGGGTTGTACACCCTTCCCTTCTGCTTTAAAACATGCGCAGCTTCTCTGTGGTCAAAGAGCTGAGCTTTTTCTCATCTGATCAAAGGAATCACTTCCACTATGCAATATCTTTCTCAAGGTTGACCTGAGGACACAGTTCCTTTAATATGTGCTTTCTCCTATTCTCTCTTTTTCCTGTGTACTCTTCACTACAGCAATTCAATTCAATTCAATTTTATTCATACAAATCACAACAACAGTCGCCTCAAGGCGCTTTATATTGTAAGGTAGACCCTACATTAATGCATACAGAGAAAAAAAACCCAACAATCATATGACCCCCTATGAGCAGTACTTTGGCGACAGTGGGAAGGAAAAACTGCCTTTTAACAGGAAGAAACCTCCAGCAAAACCAGTCTCAGGGAGGGGCGGTCAGCTGCTGCGACCGGTTGGGGCAAGAGAAGGAAGACAGGATACAGCACTATCAAATAAAGGCAAAAATGCCCCCGAAACTTTCTTTCAATGTGCTGTGAATTGTATGTGTATTGCCTGGTTTGGTTGGATCATTGGACAGAAATGATTGCTGATTGAGCATTTGGGGACAGTGGGGAGGAAGAACTCTTTTGTATGCACCAACTGGTGCAACCATTATGGACAGGCATTTGCTGTGAGGTGACAAAAAAAGAAGAGAGTTGAGACAACCTTAGCAACTTGTTGCACACAACAAGTGCAAAAAGAACCAAAAACCGAAGGAAAGAAAACATTATGTCAACAATGATTCTAAATGTACAATGACCTGCCTTCAGTAAAGCATCCTGTGCCCAGCTGAGAGGGACTTTACCTCAGATGCAATAACAGAAAGATTCAACACACCTTTACTCACACTCTGTGACACATGGATTGCCACCAGATCAATAAGAAGATGGCTCTCGACATAAATGAAGGTATTAAACCACTCACATCCTCTCTAAAGACGCTTTATCAGATTGGTCCAAAGATTTAGTGCCAGTGTTTTTCTGCCCTCCAGATACGCCTAAGGAATTCCTGTTATTTGTTCTTCTGCTTTATGACGCTCGCAGACATATTTTTCGAGGGAAGACAGACAACACAGTCCATATGTTTTGTCCACAGTGTGCAGACAAACAAATGTTTGATGTAAAACAAAACAGTGGAAGTTTTCATCATCGTGTCTCGCCCCGCTAGGCAGAGGGGGAAAAAAAAAAACATCGACTTACGCAATGTTTGTGTCAGAGAGGCTCACACTGAATCTGCGCTCCCGCGTCTACTGGGAACACCTAATCACGAGTCTTGGTTCTTTATCCTTGTGAGCTGCGCTTTTCTAAAGCTGTTCAGACACGGTCCAATAAGTCAGCAATGACTCTCCAGCGGTGTTTGGACTGTCCAAAGTGGAATGGGTTGAAGAGAAAAAAATAAACCTTGATGGCTTCAGCGATGTTGGATGACACTTTATAGTAGTAATTCATTCATTCCCTAACTGCAGTCTTGAATGAGAAACAAGGGGGCAGCCTGTGAGGTGGCTCTGTGAACATAAGGTGAAACAGTGAGGATAGGTAGGAAATAAGAAGCAGGTGTATCATGAAGAAGAAAGGGCATTAATAAGGAAGACTCTGGACTAAAAATCTCCATTACAGGACGGCTTTCATTATGAAGACAAGGCTCTAAGGTTTGATGTCCGCAGTTTTAATGATGTTACCTTTGATCTTGAAATCTGTCTTTAGCTCCTCTTTCCCTTCCTTTTAATGAGAACTCTGTTAAACACGTTCATGTGTAGAAGCCAGAGAGCTAACTCACGCCCGACTGCATGTCACTTACTATTCAACTGGAGTCACTAATGACTAGTTTTATATGATTCCCGGTGTTTTTCAGGCACTTGAAGGTGGTAGAAAAAAATTATTCCCTGATGTCACACCTGTTGCTAATGGCAACCACACAGCTATATTAAATAAGTGTCAACCAAGAAGCTTGACATCTTAAGTCCTTAATGTCTTTTTAAGAAAGCGGTGAAGTCAATGCTGCGGGTAGGCGGAGATGAAGTATTTTCTATGTCGTAGTAGATTTCATCTACTCAACAGATCTGAACAGATTTTTTTAATTTTACACAAGGATGTCTGTTTATTTTAATGACATGAGCTTAAATATCGTCATATTTGGATCCAGGTATGAGCCAGAGTCGTGTAGAAACCTAGTTGATGCATTACAGAGCATGTGTCTGTGGGCTGTGCTGCTGTCATACGGATGACAAATCTGACACAAAATATTTAAAAGATTATCAGCTTGAAGGAAAAGTGACGTCTTTAGATTTTTCAGTAATAACACCTGACAGACGTATTAACATAACTGAAATCACAATTACTAAATTGGAAGAGAACAACAGGAGAGTGTAAACATTATTAATATACAGTGTATTCATTCATCACTGCAGCTGCAGTGTAGATTTGTCAATTTTGATGCTCAAAAATGTTAGTGGTAATAGAAGCTGAAATATAACTATCTGTAATGGCTCCTAATTTGTCTTAAAATGTGGTAATTTAACGATTAAGATTTGTTTCTTTTTCCCAGAAAGACAGATGAAAGAACTTCTAAATGAGACATAACAGAAACTTCATTCAGCAGTTGAATATTTAAATTTGTGGCAGATGGGGATTTATTTAGAGCCGTGATGTTTTAGTCAATCTGTCACTGTTCTTTTCAGCCCTGCTAAGGAATAAAAATAACTCCACCATTAACTATTAAATGCTAGCTGCTATCTTTGTTTCCTGGTTGGTGTTCATTAGGGAGCTTTTTCTTGTTGTTGTTGCTTTTTGTTTTCTTATTTTGTACTTCAAACATCTGGCCTGCCGATAGGGTTGATTAGAGGAGTAAAACCAAATCAGAGTTGTAGAAACCAAAAGTTTCATTGAGGTGACGGGAGATTTAGAAAGAAATTTGATATTATATTTATGATACTCTGTGGAAGTCATTCAAGTACGGTAAACTCATGTTCATGTTCAAGAAACCAGTTAGATCTGAGTTTTGTGTACACTGAGTTAACAAGATGGTAGCAGCCAACAGAATAAGGTACACCGTGACCATAAAGGGATGGGCATGATAAGTAATGATACTTAATGAGGCAGTGACATATATGTGATGCTTGGTAAAAGCAAAAGCAAAATTCTGTAAAGCAAAATTCTGACTGTACCATCTGAATGCTGCAGCAGAAATCAAGACTCATGAGACAGGCAACATTTTTCCATTCCTCCATTTGCCAGCTTTGCTGAGCCTGTGTGGACTGGAGCCCCACTTTCCTGTTCTTAGATGATAGTAGTGGTTCCCAGAGTGGTCTTCTGCTGATGTAGCCAGTCTGCTTCAAGATTTAACCTGTTGTCTATTCAGAGATGCTCTTCTGAATACTTTGTTGTAATGAGTGGTTATTCGAGTTACTATTGCCTTCCTACAGCATCAGCTTAAAGGAGTCTGACGGCATCAACAAAGCATCGTCTCTTTTTCAGACCATCCTCTGTAAGCTATAAAGATGTCCGTGCGTGAAAATCCCAGCAGCTCCTGAAAACCTCAGACCAGCTTGTCTGGCACCAAAAGCCACGCTGCGTTCAAAGTCACTTAAATCCCCTTTCTTCACCGTTCTGATACACAATTTGAACTTCAGCATGACTGCATGCCGAAATGCGTTGGATGCTTCCACGTGATTGGCTGATTATTAGTTATTTGTGTTAACGAGTAACTGAAAGGGTGCACCTAATAAAGTGGCCGTTGGAAATAATGTTTAAACTCAACTTTAAACCACGTAAATCCAGGACAGGCTTTTTTTTTCTCAGTAAAACTTGATAGTTTTAAAACATAGCAGACAAACTACGCATTTTTTTTTATCGTTACAGTTTTATAAATGTATTTCTGTTTAACAGCTCCACGTGGCTTTTTTAACCTCTGAAAGCTGTTTTTATTTTTAGGACAGGAGAAAAAAATATTTTAGTCCATATGATTAATTGGTTTGCTGGGTCAAATTTAACAAGAGGATGATAGAGTATAGATTCTGCTTACCTGCACACAAAAAAATAAAAAAAAATCAATTATTAACAAGAAGCCAGGAGCCAAAACATCTTTTTATTTGCTACCAGCCAGTCTTGTGCTCCCCCAAACTGCCCTCTGGACATGTCATTATTTACCCAATTATAACAAGACTGCATTTTTTATCTTGCCATATCCAGCTTTCGAACCAAACCCTTTTTAATGATGTATGACAGTGTCTGCTGCGCCTCCCCCTATGGTCCGTTGATTGGCAGACAAGCACTTCACACAACACCAAATAGAAAGAAAAAAAAGGGAAGGGGGGGGGGCTGCTGTACGTCTCTTCAGACAGTTTTTAGTGATTGTTTGTTTTGGTCTTGTACATGCTCCTTATGTCCAACACTTCTAAGGCATGTATGTGTGTGTTTGGGTTTCATATGTCCTGTCCTTACTATATGTATGTGTACTGAGGAGAGGCTAAAATAGCACACACGCATGCACACACACACACAGACACAGAGCGCTCTAGGTAAGGATACATATTTCAGATTTTGCCTTGATCTGGTCTAATAGTTAATCATGTTAGGCTTTACTTTGTTAAAGTCCCATTTCAGGCAAATATGCAAAATTAGATTTCTGGCATACAAAAACCCCCTCTGGGAAGAATGGCTCTACGATTTCCACTCTGGCCTTCTAAATTTGTGTGGGCCGACTTAATTGGGGCTAAGTCTTATCAAAACCTTGTAGTATTTTTCGAGCCTAACTAGAGGTTGCTATGGCAACGTGCCAGTAGGTAACAGAGGTCTCAAGCACAATTGGAGAAATAAGAAAATGTCTTTCAAGCTCGAGATCCGAGACCTACTTCTAAAATCGGCTAATGAGCATCCAATTTCTTTCTTGTTTGTTAACATATTTCTGAACTGTAAGGCACGACGTCTGTAAGAAAAAAAGAAAGAAAAGAAAAAAGTGTAGGAACGCTTTAAAACAAGTTTGTCTCTTACTCTCTCCTATCGTAAGAAATCTCCCATTTCTTCTACAAGTTGCTTTGCAGACAAATGTGAGTAATGTTTGCATTGGAACGTCTTGTTTAGGCATCGACACCATTGTGCAAGCACAGAACAATATCAACCAGCGTCAGTGCAATGAAATCCAGAATTTAGATAGGAACCGAGCAACTGCCTCTTTACTTGTTGCCGTTATCTGCTCAAAGCTGCAAACACACATTTGGAGAGAACTCTTCCATTAGTCTGCTGCAACTTCTTACAACTAAGCCCATCACATAATCCAGCAACATTCAAGCAAAACCCAACAGATAATTTCTGACTGCAACACACGTCGGAGGAATGCAATTTTCTCCAGGAGAACTTTATTGAGTCAGAAGTAAAGAAATATATTGGTTTTTGACTCAGAGGCTCAGACTTGCCAAACATCGCATTGCATTCTGTGGTTAGATCTTGCAGCACATAATGGATCTGTAGGCAAACAGCTATACTGCAGAGTGTTAAAGAAATCTGAGCAATAACGGTAGAAAGTTGTTGGGTTTTTTTGCTTTTTGTATTCGCGCATAGCACATTATCCCCAAGGTAACACGCAACTTTTAATCATCACTCGAATAAAAGTCCTCGCTTCAGTCCGGTGTTGAAATATTGAACACGGTTCGGGCATATTCTTCTTGTCGTGATCACGGCCGCTTTCAGGCGTGCTGTCAGGGAAACAGCAGCGCACATTACAAAGAGACTTGTAACATGTGTGGAGGAGGGGAAAACTGTCTAAATACATATTGATAAGAATTTGCTGTCATTACTTAATAATTTAAAGCGCATTGCTTTTCTTTTCAGCATTATAATGTCAGTCGGGATCAAAAACAGAGGCACCATTGGAATGCTACTTTAACAATAATCAGTGAAACACTTTCTAACGTCTCGTATAACCGTGTGATCCAGCACCAACGATGATATTAGTTTGGGATATTGGTATCGATAATATAGCGCAATAGAACTGATACTTTGTGTCTATCCTCTGAATATAGTATAGCCCACTGTTGCGTTCAATAATATTTAAATACATTTTTTGGAAATGAAAAATATACCTGAAACATGCACTATGAACACTACCTGAACCTTTTTGTCTTGACTGTCACATCTATGTTATTTATAGCGCATTACAACAGCAGATGCTGACCCAAAGTGCTTCAGAAGCAGGCACATTTACGTTCAAGGGTCTCCATTAAACCCAGTATCAAAATACATGAAATGCTGGAAGGTGTGTTTTGTCATGTTAACTAATTATTAATGAAAGTAAAAATAATTAAGATGTGTTCAGAATGTGCAACTTGATAATTTAGAAATTGCTCTCCCCTACATAAGCTGCCTTTATAGATAAAAAAGTATCTGTGTCTGTATTGGCATCGGACTTGTTTGAATATTTTGCAGTATCGTACAGCACAAGCGTAAATATTGAAAAAGAAAATGTAGTGAAGCTCGGTGTGTGTGGAAGCCAGTTTGATGCATCGAGTGTGATCGTATGGGAACGATAGATGGCAGCCTTGGCTTCACTTTACTCTCCGCTCTCCCCCTCTCTCTCTCCTCTCTCTCTCTCTCTCTCTCCCTTCTCTCTCTCTCTCTCTCTCTCTCAGTCACACACACACACACACACACACACACACACACACACACACACACACACACACACACACACACACCACGCGATGCTGAGCCTGACAGTATAATGCTCGCCGAGCCTCTATTGATTTTGTGCATTAAACATTCATGCTTCAAATCAGCAGCAGGAAGAAAAAAACGGGGCGAAGAGACAAAAGAGAATATTTGAAAATGATTAAAATTATTTAAGCTTAAGAAAATATTAATAATAAGAATAAGAAGAAGAATCAGGATTCATCCAAAGCTTGTTAACAGAAGTTATGATTCACCCTGAAACTAGCGAGGCATGCGTTTGCAGCATCTACGAGGCAACCTGTCGGCAGCAGGAGGATGAGTAATCGCACAAGGTTAAGTTCCATGTAGAAATGAATAAAGCATTTTAATAAAGCATTCAATGGTATTTTCTTCCGGAATTTAGCTTTTAACTCAAATTGACTATATTTGGTCACGCTGCTTTTAACACTGCAACCTTTCCGTAAAGTGGGATCTGATTCACACTCTGCTGTCCCCCCCTACACATTATTCATATTGACTTAGAGTCCACTGCAAGAGTGCCTAGGGCTACCGAAGGAGACGAGGAGAGAGAAGGAGGTAATGAAGGAGATCGAGGAAGACAGGAAAGGAGATGACAGCAGGGAGACACGGAGTGAGGTAGAAAGAGGAGGAGGGGGAAATGGTATGAAAAGAAGGAGAAGCAGCAGGGGAGGTGTAAGGTAGTTGGAAAAATGGGTAAAAGAAACGGCAGAAACGAAGAAGGCTAAAAATTCAGGTGAGTATGTAAAAGGGAAACGGTTCATCAGTGGTGGCCCGCTGGCAGTCAGCCCATATACCTGCAGAGAGCATCGGTAGCCAGATGGGGGCGGTGTCACAAATATGTGGCACATCTGGTCACATCTGTGGACTGATCGGCAGAGAAGTGTGAAGTTAATATACAAAGAGCGGAAGTGAAACCAAGTATTAAAAACAACGAGGTGTCCGCTGCAGAGACTGTCTGTGCTTTTCATGCTGTCGTTTTCATGCTTCTCCCATTCCCGTGAACCCCTTCCCTGTTCTGGACCACTGGTCAATCATTCAGCATTGATCGACGCACAGCATCATCCATGTTAAGCAAGATGTAGTTGGAGGACTGGCTCACTTAGAAGAAGTGTGTTTGCATGGGTTAAAATCCCCTCTCTGTACAGAGACATAATCGCAGTACCATAAATTAAGCATGAGTGAACCGATCCAGATATCGATGAGGCCGATACCAGTGTTGGTACTGGTATCGGGATAACTTGCTTCTCTTTTTAAAGTTCAGTACAGTGACCTTGTTTAATGAGAAGGTAGACGTCTCTGATGAAACACTGCTCTTCTAACACAGCCGCATTTTGCATCTCCTCCGTTGTGTTTGGTTGCTCTGTGGTCACATGGCTCAGCTGCACTGAGCAGACATGTAGGCTACAGTGAGTGAGAGAGAGGAGCATCGTGTGGAGATACTTTACAGCTGTAGATGGAAAACATTGCAAACAGTGGAAGGAAATTCTAGATTATAGCAACACCGCCAATTCATAGAACCACCTGAAGAAGTGGGAAAAGAGGACGATTCTTTTCCTGGAACGAGCAGTAAAAGTAACTAAGTGAGGAGGAGGGAAATCCCTCAGACAGGCACACAGAGGCAGAGCGCACTGGCAGAGTCCTGTTAGAGAGGCACAGAATATACAGGCAGCTTCTACAGCAATAAAAGTGATAGTGTTATTGATCATCACAGTTGTTACTGGAGCAAAGCAATTATTTGTAGACTACATTCATATATTCAAATAATATATTCAGCTCACTGAGTTGTGTCAAAAATAATTATTTTAACAGAACTGAAAAATACACATAAAAATGTCTGACTGTAAAACCCCTCAAATCATTCTTTATTATTTGACAGATTTAAAACAACAGAAGTTGATTCCAAGCGCTTTTCAGGCACGAGCGTTTCCATTCCAGGTGTCCAAAAAATGAACAGATTAAGCATATTGATGATGCTTTAACTTTATAAAGTTCCCTACATAAACTGCCCTTTTAAGTATCGGTACTCGGTATCAGTGATACCGTATTTACTTGGTATCTGATCAATTCCTGGCATGAGCAAAAAGAGAAGAAGCGAAACCTTAAAAGTGCTGTACGATGAAAAGGTGCAGCAGAGCATGTGTAGCACAAGGAACGTAAAGAGTAGTCTGTTTAATGTGTGTAAGAAATGTAGGGTAACAAGGGAGTGAAGCAAGGAGGTGCAAAACCAAAAAAACAATTGTGGGGATTTTCCCTTCTGAGAATAAGAAAGAGCAGAGAATAGATGACGTACGTGCAGAATAGAAAAGAGTGTCGAGAAAGGCGTCGCCGTGAAAAGGCTGGATGCAGGAGGGAGAGACTGAAACAGTGGAGGTAGAAAGAGAAAGGGGAGCGTAGGAGAGCAGAGCAGATGCCAGCTATAAAGTAATGCTCCACTAATCTGTGTCTGTCATGCTCCGCATATGAAACACCAAGTGATGACCGCTGTGATTCACTACTGCTGGCTGCAAACCAGTCACTCTGTGTGTGTGCGTCTGTGTGTGTTTGTGTGAACTTTCCATTCAGTGTTGAGGTTTCCTTTTAACAGCAGATTTGCTCTGATGTGATTCATAACGACCTGCCTTCAGGGCGGGGGGTACGAGGCGCGCACATGCACTCCCAGTGCTTGCAAGAGAGTTCACAAAACAAGATCAGAGTTTTACATGAAATTTAAATTCTGCTTGACTCTGAGGGGGCAGCATCATGTGTTCACCATCATGGACGAACAGAAGTGAGAAAAATGAGACAAACTGTTACAGGTGCGTCACACGTGTGACTTTGGCTTTGTGCTTGGTGTGTTCAGTATAGTATGTGTGGCCATGGCAAGGTTTATAAGACGCTCGCACAAACACATACACACATACAAAGCGATGGATGTGTGTATTGAGGAAGAAAGACAGTGCTGTCATCTCCCATCCACATCCACAGGAGTGGACCCTAAGCCACCCAGCCAAGTAGCCACTAATGGAGGTTTGATTGACACACAGAGGCCATCCCTGTGACTCACTCTGTCAAAGCGTGTGTGTGTGTGTGTGTGTGTGTGTGTGTGAGTGTGAGAGAGAGAGAGAGAGACCCTTAGCCTAATGGAGTCAGTTGCTGCAGGTACAGAAAAGAAAAGATGAGAACATCACTTGACGGATGGGGGGAGTTGTGTCCACACTACAGTCAGATGTGCTTGGCATGAATATACACAGATTTAAAGGAACCACTTACATTTAAAAACATGGCTAAGAATATCTGCAAAAATGAAATTTTAGGTCTTGTGTCCGAGACATTACACTATGTTGTGTTGCAGACACTGAATTAATCAGCTAACCAGCTAGCTTGTCCTGTTATAGGTTAGCTGGCTAGCTTGTGAAACCATTTTATACCTTAATTTTTCCCTTAATGAAATCTGTATGTAAAAGATGAACTAGAATGCTTTCTATCCTTTGCACTGTGACCTCAGTAAAGACTTTGCCGATGAGATTTCAGGCTCAAAAACTCATTTCAAGTTTCAAGCATGATGGTCTTGCAAGCCTATGAGTAAGCTGTGTTCCTCAGTTAGAGGGATGACCCTCGTTTGACACAAGTGTGTGAGTGATGGCTGTATAGTGAAGGCAGAAACTGAGGTCCTTTAAAGTGTTCAGCAGGCCAAGATTTTTGTTATTCCCCCTTTTCCTTTACAGTGTTGGCATATTTGCAGCATAGCTGGGTTTATTTTGGCCAAAACGGAAGAAAAAGTTAAGGAAGGAAATGGATCAAACAAGAAAAAAACAAAGTAAAAACCCTGATAATATCCAACTTAAAGATCCAAATCAAAAACTAAATCCAACTAGTAAGGAAATGACTCATAAATACCATTATTATAGCTGGGTCCCTAGCAGAACAGCCACTCTCTTCACCACCAGTGCACTGTACTCTAGCATGAAAGCACTTTGGTCAGTATGACTGGAAAAGAGCTACTTTAACCCAGCAAAGATGATAACTGTGTAACTTAATAGACTTATCAGTAACACAGCTCTATCAGTAAGACACAGTTTGATTGTTGAGATGTGTATAAGACAGTTTAAGCTTTGCCCTTTCAGTTGCAGCCCAGGTGGTGTTTACCAGTCTGAGAGCAAGTAAAGAATAAAACGCTGTGTGAAAATTTGATATAATGTCCACAAGTACAAATTAATCAAGGCTTATAGGATAATAAAAGTTTTGGGAAATTGATGCATCCAACTGGAAAAAAAAAATAAAAATCAAGAAACAAATTTCCCTCTCAAGAACCTTAAACGTCATCAGGGAAAGAAAAAGACACCATTTAAAAAACCTCCATGCACAGATGTGCAGGAAAAGGTGAAGTTGTTCCTCAAAGCAAATACTCTGGATTTAGGACAAGGAGCTTTCACGAAGAAGCAAATAATCAGGACAGTTTGTTGAGTTTTGTGCAGATTTTTTCCCCTTTCTTTTTAATATTTTCTATTTTTCTTCCAAAAAGTGTCCTGAAGTTAGTGAAGATGTGAAAGCGATGTTCTGTCGACATGACAGTGCAACAAAAGATGTTTATTAAGATGTTTAAGAAAAGATGTTTATTATTTTGGCATAACTGCACTGCCCCAGCTGTGTGTATCTTATATATGCAGTTGTGGGTATATATCAGTTTTACGCAGAAAACAAGCCAGGTGGACAGACTGTGATCAGATCATTTGAAAGACGCCTTTAGGACAGGTCGTGACAACATATTCAACAAATGTCCCCTTTAGATGAAGATTGATGATGAATTAAACATGAACATGTCCCTGTATCGGTAAAGGGCATGATCTGATTTTCAATTTGTTTTATTTCTCTTCTGATTCTACGTGAATTCACCACCCACATTTGACTGTGGAGCATAGTTTATTTGAATTGAATTATTTTATTGCAAATGTTGCAGGCAATAGTCTTTGATTCTGAAAGAACTCACTTTTTTCTGCTACTTGTTGAGAACTTGTGATTTTTCTGTGCTTCATTAAAGCTGTAGTAGCATGGATAGCCTTGGTGAAAAATGAAAGTCTCCTCAATCTACGCAAGTAAGAACCAGATGAGTCCTGAAATGAGCTCTCCTGGAAGCCTTGTCTGGTGATCATCTATTTTAATAAGATAACACTTTCATGAACACCCCTCAAGGTCAGCAAAGAGATAAGAAATTTTGCAATTGCTTGTGATCTACTGTTAAAAGCCAACCACTGGGGGAAGAAAATCAACACACAGCTTAATAAGACGGTGACTAAGGATAAACAAAAATCTATAGCTCTTCACAGATTCTGCAAGCAAAAACAGCTAGAAATCCAGATGTTTTTCAGGTCTGCTCTGCTAAAACACACAAGTCTTTGTGAGCGAGTGACCTGCTGAGGCACAAAATACACAAACAGTGGTTCGTTTCAGCATCAAATCACCACGTGACACTAGTAAGTACTCATTCTACATTTGTTTCACATATTTAGCTGCTAAGTGCACCTTTATGATGCTGCTGTTAGCTCAATATTGTGCTAATGCCGAGGTCAATGAATGTCTGAATCCTGACCTTCAGACCTTTCTACAACGATTTGTACTGACATGCTGTTTTATGATGCGCCACTAAATTCGTTTCATTAAATTCGTTTGAAATTCTTCCAAATGGTTAACGATCATTTGGAAGAATTTCAGTTGATTTATTGAAATACAAAATTTCATTGATAAGCTGCTTAGCGATAAATAGAATGGAATTTCAACAAATGACAGGAATCAGGACTGAGACCCCCTGAGTCTAGATGCTGTTGGTTAGGAAGATGAAGACAGGGGGGTTGAATGAGGCTCTGAGTGACATGAGGTGGCGATTGGGAGGATGTGGGTTCCATCAATGACTCAAAGGTAGAACGACAAGCGCATTCAGATTTAAAACAAACAGAGCAGAGGCCGACTGGCTCGCAGAAGGTGAGCAAGAACATGATTGTACCAGAGTAATGATCTCAGTATTGAGTTTGACAGCATGGGAAAGTGGAAGTGATATAAAGAATAGACTAGCAGCTTGAAAACCCAGGAACAATGGCAGATGAATGATTACAGATCATCGTCTTTATTGAGCTAACGTATGATCTTCATTTAAAAGAAACAATGAATGGGCCCTCCAAAAGTCATGACATCGTCCCATGAGAGCAAAATTACCTAATCACACCAATACAAGCCATAAACATCCAGGTTATGATCTATGTTATACACTCTTGGCGAGCAGTATACTGTGTTGACAGATCTACTGCCTGTAGAGAGGAAACAACAGGGTTTCCTGGTGTCTCTTCAGGCACAGAAGGGCCGAGTATAAGAAGTATAGTTTTGATCCAACAGTAATGTAATCCTGGACCCGTTACAGTGAAATAACTTTTCTGTAGCCTGAACATTAAACTGCCAGCTGATGAGATGTGCTCCTATTATTTTCAAAGGGAATGTGCCACTACTGTTGTGTTTGAATCCAGTTTGATTTAAAGTGTTTTGGATTCCTCCATCAGCTGCCGCAGAGATCATCCATATGACTGTGACTGTGGTAAACGGTCGTGGATAATAAATGGAGACCAGACAGCTTTTACTAGACATGTAAAAAACACTTTCTGCAACATCACTTTGAACCTTGCTCTTCTCTATCTCAGACAATATCAATATCAACAATAAATGTGATTAGCAAACATGTGCTTGATGATTATACTTCCAAGAAGTCTCTGTGCTAACTTAGTTTATTACATGTACTCATGTTAGTAGACCTCTATGTATAGTGTGAAGTAATTTCAACATTTTGTGCTGGCCTCAAGCTAACTTGCGCACTCAGCAGCAGCATGTTTACACTGTAATTGGAACACTAGCTACTGCATTTGGTGAACATTAAAACTTCTCGAGGCTCTGGACATATAAAATACTAAAATGTTCCACATTGATGGTGACAAGACACTTAAACATGAAGCAATGCCACAACACGTGCAACATCAATTCCTAATAACATCTGCCTGTGTTAGATAGCTAGGAAACATTAAAGTTGCCATCTGCACAGAGAATGTATTCCGCCTACTGACTAAAAAGTGGTTCCAAATTTTTCAATACTGAGCCAAGATGGTTAAGAAGCATGAAAGACAAAAGACATACTATTAAATACTTCAGCTGCAGAGCTACACAGAATACATGAACTACTAAACTACTGAGTTACATTGTGAAATAAGATTCATGATGTAACCAACAGATAGATTACTTTGGCAATTTGGGATCAAAAGTTGGAAATTACAAAAGAAAAGCAACACTACCAATGTTGTTTCTTTCAAGTTACCATCCAGAGGAGGTGGAAGCACAGCAGCCATAATTTATTTACCAGACAAGAGCTCTGATGGTGGGTTTGAACTGAGGTAAAGAGAGAAGATCCTTCACTTCACTCAGAGGAAGATGTCTTTAGTGCTTCGGGTAAGAATCTACAAGTGAAGGCAAGAGTAAATGCTGAAAACCTACTGAAAGGTGGGGGAATCCTATGACTGTGTAGCACGGAAAAATAATTATAAATAAATCAGATAACAATTTGTTTTGTGAGCTCATGCAATGTTTTCATTGTTTTCTGGCTGTAATCAGCTGACTTTTGCTGCTACTCAGGTATTCAGTGCTCTTTGTGAATTAAGCAAAGCCAATTCAATAAGATCTGAGCTCATGTCACACGAGCTGATTTCTAATCCCTAAACACTATAAAGATGGTATAAAAGGTAGAATTCAGTCAGTGAATCTAATCAGCATCATCACCTTAAATATGAATTGATATCTGTGATCCTTAATGTAACCTGGAGGCCCATGTTACCAGTACAATAAATCCAAAACTTTAGCACAATATTAACTGAACTAAACTGACTGATATTTTCATGGAACCTTTGAAAAACACAAAGTTTGTATACTTAAGTTTGTTTACCTTGACATTAGACAAAATTTTCCTGAAGACTACTTAAAGAAATTCAGAGAAAGCTGCCTGTGAGAGTTCAGTGCTGAAGAGTAAAGGTGGCCATGCCAAGCTCATTAGAATTGTACAGACTCTCATATACTGTGTTTGCATGTACAGTATGTTTGCACAGTAAATTGCAGCACTCTTTTCCCATTTTTCTTAAAAAACATAAAGGAATGAAGGATTGGCTTAACATTTTTGCACTTGCTTTTATTTCGTTCTTCACACATTTTCCTTTGATAACCCCTCGAACCAACCTCACCACCAGGGTCATCTGTGCTGCGCTGTGATCTGACAGAGTCCAGCTAGTGGCTATGTATTTGAAGAGCAGCCTAATAATACATCCTCTTGTTTGGGCCTCACAGCTGCTGTTGTTTGTCTTGGCAGTCATCAGAGGTTGAGGACGAACACGGTGCCACGAGGTTGCCAGTATCCTAGAGTCACATTTGATGCTTTGTGTGTGTGTGTGTGTGTGAAATTTAAATCTGACTCGTCCAAGCGCTGTACGGTGGGTGATGGAGTTGGCAGAAGGATATGACAGTTATTTTAAGTCTTCGAACTATGCCTCCTTTTTTGTTCTTTTAGTTTGGGAGAAAAATGGCAGTTGTGTGAAAAGTTTTTTGTCATTTTCACAGTCTTCTAAAATCCAGTGGTGTTTCTTAAAAAAATAATTTCCCACAGTCGGTCTCTGTGTTCTCCATCTTTCCCTCTCCTCAGCCTTTTCCTGCACTACGTTGAGGGTCACTCTGGTGTAAATGAGAGCATTGTTCCAGAAGGGGAAGCTGGCTTTGCGGGGAGGATTATCTGTCGGTGTTGAGCTGTGGGATTCAGTTTCTTCTGGCGTATGAGCCGGTCAGCGAGCTGCATCGCTAAGCTTGTTATTATTGTTTTGGGAGAAGGAGACTGAGTACTGCGGAAGAGGGGGG
>NW_024582502.1:945334-1070573 GCF_018398535.1 Haplochromis burtoni
GAAGAGAAAGTAGAGGAAGGAAGGAATTAAAGAGTACATAAGGTGGGAAAAGGAAGCAAAAAAAGTAGCAAACGAATGTGCAGTGTGTTTAAAGACGGCGTAAAAGTCAGACTGCATTGGAGGAAAGGACAAAGATGAGGAACAGCAGACGGATTGAAAATCACTACATCTGCAAAATCTCTTGTCAGACACGAGTTGTAATGGGGAGGAGGAAAAGTGCTGAGATGTACTTCTACCCGCGAAACAAGAATAAGAAACCTGAGGAAAAAGCTCGGTTATCTACCTCTTGAGCAGCAAATGGCGACAGACAGACTCGCATTTAAACCACCAGCAGCACGAGTCCGTGAAAGTTGAAGCAAAAACAATTAATTCTGCTTCGTCTCTGGTCTGGTGTGCCCAGTTCCATATAGTGCATCAGCCTGGTGTGAGGGAATTGTCTATTTATCAATAGATAAATGTGAACAGATCAGACAGCAGGGTGCACTCTGCTAGTCTGCTTGATGCATTTTTAATTTACTAACCCACTCTTGAAAGAGAGAAAGTATTCTGCCTTAGACTGATTTTGGATAGTCTCTTGTTGTTGCTTTCTTAGCCTTCGCCTTGTGCAGAACTTTCTGTGGACTCTCTTGTGCTTTAGTTTTAGTTCCTCTGCGCTTGTCTCATCATCCCTGATTTCTTCCTGCTATGTTTCCCAAATGTTTCAAGTTGCCTCATAATTTTTTGTATTTGTTGCCTCAGTTTCCTCTTGTTCTTTGCCGAATCACCCCATGTAGCCGTGTGTTTCCTCGCTCTGGTTTCTCTGTGCTTCCTTCCTGGTTACTTACTTTCTGTTAGTGGACCATGTTTATCTTTGGACTAGTCAGCATTAAATGCTTGCCTGATGTTAACTTCTGTCACCTGCATTCTGCAGTCCTTGCAGACTTCTTTTCTGAGTTATCGCATTCACAAGATTTTCAGAAAAGCTGACCTCTGACCTTGAAGTCGAGGTCGCTCAGATTGAAACTCATGTGGGATTTTTTAGTAGATACACCTATGGTATCAATTTCAAACTCCTAAGTCGCCTCGTTCTCAAGTTATCGCGTTCACAAACTTGCATGTCCACACTGCCCATCCACACGTCCAGTGGGGTAAAAAGCAAAAGAAATATAGGAAAAATAAAAACTCTTTCATATAATTTATGTGCACTTTATGTTTGTGGGTTGACTGGCTAGATGATTCCTTTTCACATCTCTCCAGCCTGTCAGCGTTGTGGCTGGGGCTGCTTCAGGTACTGTACTCTGCTGACACTGATGGTTTCACTGTGCACATCCCATGCACTCAGGCTGAAAACTCAACCTGGCATTTTCCTGGAGCTGGATTGCAGACAGGGGAGACGGAGCACTCTCACACTGACAGGCATGTCCAGAACCTTACTTCAGACACGCTCCTACCAAGTAAACTGCTGGCTGTAAAATTGTGCTGTGGTAATGCTGCCTGCAAAGAATTATAGCATAATATATTCTAAACTGGAAACAATTATTTTTAATTTAAAATCAAATAATGTGCTATGAGTGATTTTTTTTTTTTTTTACATTTAGCAAAAGGCTAACGTGGTTTCAAGCTAATTAGATTTTCTTAGTCAAAGGTTAAGTTCACTCTTACCTTAAGGGACTTTTTTGGCCATAACTTGAGAATTCGTAGGCCTTTTAAGGCTTTTACATCCCATAGGTTTTCAGATTATAAAACATTTCAT
Organism: Haplochromis burtoni; assembly: GCF_018398535.1. Taxonomy (NCBI): domain Eukaryota; kingdom Metazoa; phylum Chordata; class Actinopteri; order Cichliformes; family Cichlidae; genus Haplochromis; species Haplochromis burtoni. Next base: position 947,067 of record NW_024582502.1, read on the forward strand.
TTATTTTATTTGCTTAATTAACTGATTATTTGATAACTGCCTCTTGTTCACTCTGCAATGCTCCAGTCACACTGGGGAAAACTGTGTTCGGAGACTGTGGATGAACTGAATTATTGTCACCATGCAATGAATTTGCAGTTTCATTCCTCTGAAACTGTTGCTTCAAAGACGAGGACCAGTGTTGGGATCACTCAGAGTGACTTTGGTGCACTAAGACAGCGATAAAACAATAAGCAATAAGACAGAGTCAGTCTGCTATCTGTTTCTGATCGACTGGGATCAAGTAGGCAGTGGCATTCTTTTTGTTCGTGATAATATAACGATTGACTGTGACAAATTGGTGAAAACTGCAAATCTGTTGCTGTCTACATAAACGCAAATTCACCTCCTACTTTCATTCAGTCCAGCCAGATCTTTATACATTTGAAACATAAAATAAGAGATAAACAGTGACGTAATAGTGATGCAATTAAACTGCAAAATATGCCAGATTTCACATAGGAATACCTTCAGTTGGCAACCAGCTGAGTTAAGCGCCCTGTTGCAAAGAGACATGTTGCATTGACATGACTAATGCCATCACTCAGAGGTAGAAGAAGAAATGGAGATAAATTGCAACTTAATTGGTTTGTGGAGGATACAAGAAAGCAACAGCAATTCAAATTTTGATGTAGATGCAGACAGAGATGCTGGTTTTATTCTTAAGTGTTATGTAATGATGCCACATGGAGCGCACGCAAGTTTCAAAATTCTGAAATTGGTGTACAGGATTGTGTTTGGTGACATGTTTTCAAATGTTAACATTCATCTTTTCTCCACTTTCCCATCTTTTTATTCACCTGTTGTTCATAGTGTCCCTTTCTTGTATCTTCTTGCTTCCTCACCTTCCCATTTTGGTCTTCTCCAACGTCATTCTTTCAGTTCCCCTCCCTTTCTTGTTTTCCAGCCCACCGTTTCACTAATATTAATCACAGCATCTCCATCTCCCCTCAAGGGAAATCTCCATCCCAACTCTTCACTTCATCTGGAATTAATGCGGAATGTCAGAGAAGGATGGGAGTTTCTGAGCTGCCAAGAATGGATAGTCAGGTCACGGGATGAGAATACACCGAGACAGAGGTAAATGAAATCTTTACATTAGGTATTTGTACCCAGGTTGTATATTGCACCAGTATAAAATCACTCATATGCGCTTCACCTGAAAAATCCATTATAAATAACAGTGTGTATGTGTAGTCAATTAATCCTTTCCATTTGTATTTCCTTCTACTGGCTGGCGTGAACAGTAGAAAGAGACCAAGACACGATTCAGCATTTTCAAAAATGCTGTAGCAAGAGACACAAACATTAATTTGTACTCAACAATGAACTGATAATGTTTATGCGATTAAAAAATGATATGATAAATGATGAAAAATACTACATATAAACATCTTAATTTTAATTAACAGTTCCCAACATGTTCATAGGGCTGTTTTACTCTTTCTCATAAACCAATCATAAGGGGAAAAAAGGTTGTTTGTAATTTTTTAAGAACAAAGATTCCAAAAAGCCACTGGTCCCAGCTAATCACATGACTCACAATAAAAAGGCAGTTACATAAATGACACAGGCTAGCTGTTTTTAACATCCAAGCATAAGGCAAACTGCTCCTTGCAATAGTTTTGCATACAGAAACAAACCATAACAATCTTGTTCTGTAAGTCTGAAGAAGTGTTCTCAAAATGTTAATCTATTGGTTTTAAATGCAAAAAATGAATCTGGGATGAACTGGTGCTGTGGTGTGTCAGCGTGGATTAAAGGAGCCGAGTCTACATTCTGGGCTCAAGCAAAGAAAGAGAGAAACATGGCAAATACATTATATTAAGATACTGAACAATAATGCTACTTGTGCTGTGTAGCTGTAGGCTGTAGCCTGAAGACCTTGCCTGCTGCAGAGTCTGTGTGTCTACAGCCCCAGCTGGCTAGAACTAAGCTTGACCCACATCATCAGAAACAGAAGATGAATAATGAATGCACCGACAGCCAACTACCCATCCACAGAGATAGCCAGCCAACCTTTGCGCCTGTCAAGAGCCCTGTCAGCCAGTCAGACCGCCATGCAGCTGGCTACCAAATCAACAAGCCAGCCTGTTGGTGAGAAATCCAGTCAGTCAGCTATGCAACATGTAGGCCTGAAATTCAGCAACCAATGGCAGAGCCTGCCACGTAATCAGCCATTCAGACACCTTTGCTGATATGCCCCTGCTTGTAACCTCGATGCCAACCATGACACTCCATCGTTGTCTCCTCCCTTTCTCTTCTGGCTGCTTGCTTGTTAGCATTGTTCCACTATGACCCCCACACCATCACACTGCTCCCTCCACTACCAACCATAAACCAGCCACCCATTCAACACCAATTTTTCTTCTCCTCTTCATCTTCCTCATGTGTTAAAAGGGCAGGCCTGTCAGAATAGTTTAGCCATAATGCGTTGTTTTCTCTGAGGCACAGACAGGGTCAGCTGACCCCAACTGTGTATTTACTGTCAGGAAATAGGAGGGGGAGCTTTATAGTAGATCAAACTCTGACTGAGTATTGGGCAAGTCTGATTTATTTACTTTTTCTCATGTTGAGCTTAAAACCGAACACTGAAATATAGTTTGATTAAAACTGATGCAGTTTGAAGAGAATGTGTAAACCTGATTTGCAAAAATATAAATGCACAATGCATAATTATACCAATATTTTAATGTTTATTGCACTTCACAACTATTTTAAAGGCAGCTTTCAACAAAGCATTCAAGCAGATTTGATAAAAACCTTTGGAATCATCATTCTGCACAATTGGGTAGTCTAAAAGATACACTCTAATTGGTTTCTACAAAGCTACCTCTCAAACACAGTTTAACAAAAAATCTGGTGATAGTAATACTGCCAAAATTGCAGCATATGTGGACATGTGTTGACTTTATTGCCACATAAAATACAACAGCAGTCTAGTTAGACCCTTTCTTATATTATTATAAAAAATAATAATCTTTTAAAAATATAAAATTAAACTACAGATTGCTGAATGCCTGTTTTCATAATATGTATAAAAAATATCAATGAAAGTTTGATTATGAGTACATTATGGCTCATTGTATGTTAAAATTATTTCTCTGGACTGCTTCCAGTGTGAGCAATATAGCACTGTAGTTTAGTCTACAGGATCTACACAGGCCGCAGGACTAGAGACAACTGGTTGCTAGGTAAAAATGTTCCTTGGCAACCACTCCCCAAGAGGTTGGGGAGTGGTTGGAGGTTGCTGGTGGTCACTGGGTGAAATCAGTTACAAAGAGGGTGCTACACCAAAAACCTTCTTGTGATTGCTTTTGTTGTTAGCAGACTGCTGCGGTTGCCAATAGTTTCCCCTTGTCTGCAAACAGTTGCCACCTACTTGCTGAGCGAAAGTGAAACTTGGAAAAGTGTGACAAAAAACTGAATCAGAGAATATTTGCCTTCACAGTAAAAGCTATTTCTTATAACTGAAATTAACATATTTCAAAACAAGCAATTTAAACTTTAAAGGTCTCCATTTGCAGTAAATCACTGAAAGAATTTTTAGATGACATTTATACATATACTCTGATTAAGCATGAGATTATTACCACATGCCGAGTACCCTGTTGGTTCCCCTTTTGCTGCCAAAACAGCCCTGAAGTGTTGAGGCACAGACTCTACTAGACCTCTGAGGGTGTGCTGTGGTATCCTGCACCAAGATGTTAGCAACAGATGCTTTAAGTCCTAGAACAGGGGTGGCCAACTCCAGGCCTCGAGAGCAGGCCTGCAGGTTTTAGATCTCACCCTGGGTCAACACACCTGAATCAAATGATTAGTTCATTAACAGGCCTCTGGAGAACTTCAAGAAATGTTGAGGAGGTAATTTAGCAATTATATCCGCTATGATGGATCATGGACACATCTAAAACCTGCAGGACACCAGCCCTTGAGGCCTGGAGTTGGTCACCCCTGTCCTAGAAGTTGCGAGGTGGGGCCTCTATGGATCCAACTTGTTTGCCCAGCACATCCAAAATTTGCACAGTTGAATTGAGATGTGGGGAATTTGGAGGCCCAATCAACACCTCAAACCATTCCTAAGAGAGGCCACAGCCATCAGGGAATACCATTTGAATGAAAGGGAGTATATGGTCTGCAACAATGCTTAGATAGGTGGTATGTGTCAGATGTTTGCCAGGTATGCGACTCACATACACCCAATAATCGACATGGCCAACATTCATCAGACCAGGCCACCTTCTTCCATTGCTCCATGGTCCAGTTCTGATGCTCATGTGCCCATTGTTGGCACTTTTGGCAGTGGATAGAGCCACCCTGACCTCTGTTGCTATGCAGCTTCATACACAACAAAAGGGGAAGCACAGTGTATAATGGCACTTATTTTGATCAGAACCAGCATTAACCTTTTTGGCCTCAGTTGCTTGTCTGTCGGATCCGACCACATGGCCCAACTTTCACTCCCTACATACATCAGTGAGCCTTGGCCTACTATGACCCTCTCACTGGTTCACCACTGTTTTTTCCTTGGACCACTTTTGATACATACTGACCGCTGCAAACAGGGAACAGCCCACAAGAGCTGCAATTTTGGCAATGCCCTGACCCAGTCATCTAGCCATCACAATTTGTTCCATGTCAAACCTGCTCACTTCCTTGCACATGCCCATTTTTCCTGCTTCTAACACATCAACTTTGAGGACAAAATGTTTACTTGTTCCCTAATATATCCCATCCATTAACAGGTGCCACAATGAAGAGATAATCAGTGTTATTCACTTTCACTTCTCTAATATGCCTAATCGGTGGTGGAAAACAAAGGGGCCTCTAAAGGTGTTAAAATTCAACTTATGGAGAAGATGTCTGTACGGAATTTCACAGCAATCTGTTCAATAGCTGTCAAGAATTTGTTTCAGTCCAAAGTGGGAAACAAATGTGTGATTAGCCTTTACTCCTAGCCATAAATAGGGTAAGTCCCAGTGTTAGTTTTGGTTTAGTTATCTTTTGCTGTGCACTGGCACAATCAGAAATGCTGTTTCATTACAACATAAAAAGTTTGATATGAGCAGAGCACAAGAAATGGGTCCTGCTCAAGTAGAAACAAAGGCTATTTTTCCTTTTCTCTGCTGTAAAAGAACATTCATGTGCAAAATAATCTAATTGGTTACATAAACAAAGAATAACTGTCAAGTCAGTCGATGCTGTAAAACTCTCAAAGTCAGAACACTGCTTCTGATGACTGCTTTGCTGCTTCTGTGTCATAATTGAGGGCATTGTTATTACAGTGATGAAAAATAATATACACAGTGCAAACAAGACTGCAGCATAATTCTCCGTCCAATGTGCAATTGATTCTGTGCACTGGGCCATGCCCGGGCGCTAACCCAAGCTCAAGTCAAGCACGTCCTGGTTAAATTGCACAAGAGGCTGAGCTCCCTTTTGGGCAAATTAAGCCCCTCTGTCGCCCCGCTGCTGACTGCCCCAATCCTTCGCTGCCTCGTTCACACTGCTCACACTCTCTATTTTCCTCACAGACTCTGTCTCTTGTCCTCCATCCTGCACTTTCTTTTCCTAATGTGCTCTGTCCCCTCCCTCCCTCCTTGTACAGTACATACTTACACAGCTGAGCCGAGCCAAGCTGAGCTGGCCAGACCCGCCTGCTCGCCGTGATAGTAAAGGCTTTAATAAAAACACCGTTTGGGGGATGAGAATTGAATTTCATACTTGGACGCCCCGACACTACATGTGTTTCTTTTAAATAAAGAAAGAAGAGCGAGTGCGAGAGAGAGCGAGAGCAGAGCAGTGCAGAGCCACCCGGCCAGAAGGAGATAGGCCGAGGCTTTTCTCATTTCTCCTCACATTCCTGCTTCCTTAAGCTCAGCTGTGTGCCTGCTGTTCCGTGGGGGAGCCAGAGGGGACATCTGGGTTGTCAATCAGTGCGATTCCACACCTTTTCCAGATAAAGCCGAGTGTTCAGTCTTTTCAAAAACAGGCTTTCAGACTTCTTTCCTATCTCTCCTTTTATTTCTTTTAGACAGTTTTGGAGATGCTAGAAGCCAATGAACGCCTTTGCTGCTCCATGGCTGCGGCTGATTTAACACAAGATTCACTCCACTTAATGTATATGCAATTAGATTTTAGACACATGGGTTAATAGCGTCATTTGGATTTGAATAAGTTTGTTAGCGATAGCTAGCACGAGTAAACATTCACACAAAGGAGGTATCATTATGAATAACAATGTAATGATGTCGTTTACAGAGTTTTATTTCTACTACGGTACTACATCTAGTTCGGTACTTGAACTGAACAGTATAAGTACCATTTGTAGGTCAGTGGGTCAGCAACGTGCTTGGGAAGCTTTTTTCTCTACAGTGGATCCAGTGCTTTAGGCACCGAGCTGTGAAGCAGAACTGAAGATTCTGTGTTATCTGGTCGAGGGTTGAAATGTTAAAATCTCTACTCGTAGGTTGGCACATGAGAGGCACTACTTGACACTTGGCACTCCTTGAGGTGCAGCACTGTCTAAGAGACATACATAGCACATATATACTTATAGAGAACTGCCTGGATATAATCCAAAATGCTTATGGTGACAAAGAGCCTATCAGCAGACCTGCCTGGGAAATACGATTCAGTCAGTGATGCAGTCGTGTAACTGAGTGTACTTTTTTCTTGTTATTCTTCTCTTATTACATCTATAACATGAATTAACATGGGATGAGCCAGAGCTGTGTACCGTACCTTGACGAAGTAGTAGTCAATCTCTGTGCATGTGTAGAAGAATAACTTGTGGGGAAGAATGCTGTTTAAGATTATTTTTGGTGCCCATGTGACCATTGAAAAAAAGGAATGCCTCTCACTCCTCTTGAATAATCTGCCCCCATCTTATGTCAGCAATCTCATATCAGCCCAGTAGAGTACGTCGCTCTTGCCGGTTTACTCGTATTTCCTAGAATATTTAAAAGTAGAATGGGAGACAGAGCCTTCAGTTTTCAGGCCCCTCTTCTGTGCAACCAGCTCCCAGTTTGGATTTTGGACACAGACACCCTAAGGGCCGGCCAGGTCACCCTGAATCCTTTCTTACTTGCGCTACAATACGCCTCAGTTGTTGGAGACTTCCCGTGATGCACTGTGTTTCTTCTTCACTCACCATGTGTTTATACACCAGTCTTAATCATTAATTATTATTGATCTCTTGCTCTCTTCCAAAATGTGTCTTTTGTCCTGTGTTCCTTCTCTCACCTCCAACCAGTCACAACAGATGGTGTCTTTCCCTGAGCCTGGCTCTGCCGAAGGTTTCTTCCTGTTAAAAGGGAGTTTTTCCTTCCCACTGTCATCTAGTGCTTGCTTATAGCAGGCTTGATTGTTGGAGTTTACTCTTTATTATTGTAGGGTCTTTACCTTACAATATAAAGCACCTTGAGGTGACCACTGTTGTGATTTGGCACTATATAAATAAAATTGAATTGAATTGAACTCTCATTTAGACAGGGTTTCAACATCACTGCCCAGGGGTATTACTGATGTGGCTACAGAGTAGTAGATATCTTCTAGAAGGAGTTTGATGAGACTATTGTCAGAGATTATTAGCTTCTTTATCAATAATGTTTCTGCAATAGATTTTTCGTTCATTCACTTTTGCACAGGTTTGTTTTCACAGCCCATTTCTTCTCTCAGCGGAGCCTTGTGACTTTTTGCAGCCACGAAGAGGCCACAATGCATCTGTCATAACTGTAAAATCAAGACAATTGTTTCAATAAACAAAACAAAAAACCTTTATTTGTCCCCCTTGTCACTTCAATTCGGGGATCTATGAGAAATCAATTTCCCGACTATGTCTGGAAGAATAACCATATGTCAGTATTGTCAAGTTCCATGGATTCTGCCACTGAGTGCTGTTGTAGCTTTGCAGATGGATAGCTGAGTACAGCAAGCTTGCGTTGGTGAAGATGCAATTTCAGCATGTATAAAAGTAAAGCTCCAAGTCACACCAAATTACTGATTGCAAGAAGCAAGGAGCTCAGTAAGGTCAGGTTGTGTAATTTTTAGAAAGGTTGATGATGATTAGAATGTCAGCGCTGAATAACTCTTTGCCCTCTCAAAATAACTGAAACGGTTCAAGCATTTCTCTAAAAATTTTCTTAAAAAATAGCTGAAAGGGGAGCCTAAATAAACATGATTTCGACCTCAGCCCCTTGTAACTGACTGAGATTTGATTTCCTTAACACATTTGACCTAAGCTTACTGCTCCGTGGTGCTGCATGGCCTCTGACACACTGGTCAAGAAACAGAGGCTTAGTGTGCTTTTATTCCTGCAGGAGCTGCTCTCACATCAAACGCACACAAACAAAACAAAGCACCACGAGTGAAGACATAGTATTTAATAAAATGCTTTGGAGACTTTGCCAACCATCTGCAGAGACTCAATAACAAGTAGCACAATTCCAAATATTGGCAGAAAAATAATTTACCCTCTGTCAAAATTGCACATTTGTATACGCGCACATACACACACACCAGGAAAGATTGCTGAAAGCTCTTTTGGATTTTTTCTCCAGTTGTTCTGCATTATCCATCATAGATGGAAGACCAGGGGAATTGCTGTTGAAGCTTGCTGTGTAGGAAAAAAGGAAGGAGAAACAAATGCAGGGAGAAAGCAATGAATGAATTAAGAAGGCAGGATAAAAAATGACAGAGGCTAACACAGACGTGTGTCGTGTTTGGCTAACAGCACCTTTCAGCACTGCCTGTGTGCTTTGAGATATGATCGGCAACATTTCCATATAAATACATGTCAGTTACTCTGTTGAGCAGAATAATGTTGCACAATTGTGATCCATCCTTTAGCTACATCCTTTATGATTTACGCTAATGTGATTACTTAACAGCTAATGCATTGTTATCCTTTTTTTTGGGGGGGTGTCTTCTGGGTTTTTGATGAAAAGTTAATGTTTTTATTTCACTTTAGAGAGAAATTAAGTGTAATGACAATTGAACCAGTAGTAAGGTCTGTGATATACTTGTGCCCTTTAGATGAGTGGAGGACATGTCATGTAAAAAAATAATGGATTGGGTAGGTATTATACACAGTGAACTTTAGTTGATTAGATCCATGTTTTATAGTGTGGCTTGTTTAATTACATGGTGAACAAGTGCCTTTATTGGGAGTGTGGGAATGTGCCTTATGGAAACATACTAACAAGGGAAGTGTGTTGAGATGGTGGAAGGAGTGCGTTGAGAGGCTGACAAATGAAGAAAATGAGAGAGTGGTAGGAGAGGTATGGATGGAGGTAAGTCGATGAATCAGGAATTGAAGAGGATATAACATACCTGTGGATGTATGGAGATGATCAGGAAAGAGAGCTGTGGACTTATAAACTGATTGTTTAACACAATGTTGGAGAGGAATCGAGATGAAGTGCACTATAACTGTTTTTCAAGATAAAGTTTTATCCCTCTGTTGTAACTACAGCTGCTGAAGCTAGGTTCAGAAGGGATGATCTGATATCGTCGTGTTGGTGTTGTTTCCAGATCATCATGAAAATGTTGTTCCAGGTTTAACATTGCAAGTGACCAATCACATTGTTGTGACGTTATTCTTTTGCGCGCCAAGCCATTCCTGCATTTATGAAATTCCAATGTTGCAAGGACAATATTAATTCTGCTCACCGATTATTAAAGGGTTAGGGTAAGGGTCAGTGTTAGGGTCACGGTCCGTTGATCGGCGGACAGAGGCGGTTTCTCGCAGCTTAAGTACAGTGTTTTGTTTTACGGCGGTTTTCCCCGAAGTCGCAAAAGTATGATGTCACAACATTCTGATTGGTCACTTGCAATGTTGATCCTGGAACAAGATTTAGTATGATGATCTGGGAACAACACCAACACGACGATATCAGATCGTGCGTTAAGAAGAAAGGTGACGATCAGGTCACAACGGTATGGTTTCATGCTGAGAAAGAGCACCACAGATTTGATGTTTACTTTAACCCTTTACAGCCGATCGGAGCGGGCACGCTCCATTTTGCGTAACTATTTTTAAATCCCGGCAGCACTGCAACCACGTAAGCTAGCGCAATAATTTTTTTTGCATATGAAACCGGAGGAGTTGTACTTACATCTTATGCCATCAGCTTGTCCTAGGTCACAGTTTCCTTCCACATATAGCTTTGCAAAAACTGCATAAAAAGCACTTGCAGCAACAAAAACATGATATTCCAGAAACACGCTTCGCCGATCCGATCAGCTGTTTGTAACACTTCCTACATCCATCAGCGCGAACTATCACATGACCGCATGACCTGCCCGAAACCGGAAGTGACGTCATTTTGCGGAAATGTAGTTTTTTTTTTACGATCGGGGCCTTATGAGCCTATACTTGTGTTTTAAAAAGTTATGTTTGAGTTTATGACTTTCTGTGTCGTTTCTGGGATGCTTAGGACTCATATTGCACTGCTGGAAATAGTTTATTTTGATGCATATGCTGTTATTTTGCAAATTTGCACTATAATATTTGTTTTCGTTTTTCCTGCAGTATATAAAAATTGGTGTATTTCAAAAATAAAACTATGAAGACACTCAAAATAAATTTCCTGTGGTGGGAAACTAGTTTGTGCAACTTTTTTGTATTTACAGTTTTGAGGGATGAGCCTCTTAAATTTCTCTAACTAGAAATATATGTTAAAAAAACAAAAACGATTTTCAATTTTTTTGTAGTTTATTGCACTTTTTTGCAATTTATGTAATTACTATGCACCTAATGCAGACATATTATTAAAGTTTGGGCTATAATGGTTGTATTGATGTATAGCAACTTGAAATGCTCCCAAAAATGGCTACACAGCATGTAAAAATATAATATAAGCTCTGGCGGACTTGGTTCTATGGTAGGTCTTAAAGGGTTAAGAATATTGATGGAGAAGTATGCCTTTTGCAACCAGAAGTGGTAACAAATAGTAACAGCAATCAGCTAATGCTAGCAAGCTTGGTTAGCAAGTCAAATCTGTAAGCTGTGAAATTTCTCTCACCAAAGCTGGAGCACAAACTTCCTGCATGGTCTTTACCACAAAACAAGCAATCTCATTTGAAATTTAATTAAATTTAGCACATGCCCCAAAAGTACAAACACAGCTGCTAGTCCATTTCAGTAACTGGGAATAGCAAGGTTCACAACTTTAAGACATGCCAGTATGTAAGTGATGTAAGTATAGCTATAAAAATAAATTCAGCCATGGTACCATTTTTATGAAAGGGCAAACCATCCACAGAGACTAAAACTGTATTTTTATCACACTGTAAACTTGTCTTTTGGTGCTGTTTAGTTAGACATTTTAACATGGGAGGCTACTGGGATTGATTTTCCAGCCTCAACTGGTCATTAGAGGAACTGCAGGTTTTGTTTTTTGTTTGTTTTTTACCCTTATTGAGTTCACCTTTAAACTTCTGATTACATAGCTCTGCCGCATTTGCTGCCTACAAGCCAACAACAAAAGTCGATGGGGATTTCCTACATTGTATAAATGGGATTTGTAGACACCGTCTTTACATGTGCCAAGTTAGTTGTCAGTCTTTATTTCACGGAGAGCTTGCCTCTGCTTGTTAATGCCACCTGTAGGATGCCTGGGATGGTTAAAAATGAACACATGTCAAAAATACAAGAACAGAAAACCCCCAAAACAACAAAACAAAACAACCAGGCCATCAATTCTCACACAGTGCAATAGAAGATAAAAGGGAGCCATAATAGAGGCACAAAAAGAGAAAAGATTGAAGTGTGTTTTTATACTGTATATCACTGCAAGTTAGCCCTGGATATCAGGCTATCATGAGAGCATGCAGGCCTTAATAGAAAATGGCTGTGTTGTCTCCCACTGCATATGAAATGTGGTGCAAGATGACAGTTTTTTAAGTTGCATGCCATCTCAGGAGGAGGAGAAAACCTCTTAGCACACACACACACACACACACACACACACACACACACACACACACACACACACACACTCATAGACAGTCTTTTTCCGATGCTGACCAAGCTATCATAAGAAAAATGAATAAATGGATGACATGTCGCATGATTTTGAAGGCAGGAAAAAAAATACCTGGGTGAAGAGGCAGATGAGAGAAGGGCCAAGTGGAAAAAAGATTATGAGATAGAAACAAGAGTGAGCGATAGTGGAAGGAGGGAAAGAAGGAGGAAACCGGTGACAAATTGCAAATGCTGCCTAGCAGCTCTGACTGACAGGCCAATCATCTTGCTAGCACATCTCGAGGCAATGCCTGGCTGACTGTTATTAATTGAAATGTGATTGGAGGATAGGGGGTGGAGGGGTGGCCACGATGCTCACATCTAATCCACATCAGAGCAATTAATAAAGCACTCACTCGTCTCGTCCCCTCTCTCATCGCCACTGATATTTCCAATGGTGACTAGAAATTAGAAAAGGAGGGAGAAATAATTGAAAAGGGATAATTCCAAAAGGGGAGCTGGGGGCGAATGATGGAATTGGGAAAGGGGGATTAATTTGTGTAACAATACAGAGGGCCGCCCAGGAGGGGATTTTTCTTTTAATTCCCGCAGAGATTTTTTTTTAATGGCTAAAATCTCATGACTCACTTTCATTCATTCCATGTCCAGAAAAAAGAAGAGAGAGGAAAGAACAGCAGCGAGAGCCAGAGAGAGAGAGATTGAGGGAGGGAGAGAGTTCCCAGGTTCATTAACTTTCTTCCTTCATCAAGCTTTAAATAGGCAGGTAGTGTTAGCAGAAGTACTTATTCAGATGAAATCAGCTTCAGGTCACAAAGTAAAGGTCATATTCTTCACGTTCCTGGATGATTCTGCGCTCTTTTTCACCCCATCTTAACAAAATATAACATTATACTAATAGATTACGCATTACTATTGTAATTTCCTCCTACGAATTTCTGGAGGAAATGTAGTTTCTGTCTGGATTACAGTCACTGGCAATATTTGTATCCAACCTAGGAGGTGTGAAATTATTATACTACCAAAAGTCACAGGAGGCTGAGTGGAGGATTGGTTGGGTGTACAAAACACAGGATACTGACATCAGAGAGTAGGATTTGTATTCTGGGTCCCAACTGCAGTCAGTGAGTATGTTATACATCCTGTGTTGTGCAATCATAGAATAATGCATTTGTAGGACATAGGAAGTAGATTTACCAGACATGTGGTGCTGTTGAATCCCAGTGTAATGACTTTCTCCCCCACATGTTGTTCCTCTACGCTAGGTGGCCCAGTACCACACCAATCAGCCACAACATTATGGCCACCTGTCTAATATTGTGTCGATCCCGTTTTGCTGCCAATAAAAGCGAACAACTACAATGCACTTGCTTCTGAAATCCTTCTTTCAGAACCAGCATTAACCTTTTTGGCCTCAGTAGCTCGTTTGTTGGATCCGACCACACGACCCAACCTTCGCTCCCTACATGCATCAGTGAGCCTTGGCCTCCTATGACCCTCTTACTGGCTCACCATTGTTCCTTCCTCGGACTGCTTTTAATAGATACTGACCGTTGCAGACCGGGAACAGCCCACAAGAGCTGCAGTTTAGAAGATGCTCTGACCCGATCATCTAGCCATCACGATTTGGCCCATGTCAAACTTGCTCACTTCCTTACACTTGCCCATTTTTCCTGCTTCTAACACATCAACTTTGAGGTTCACTTGTATGTTGCGCTCACTAAGAGGTGCCATGATAAAGAGATCATGTCACCTCTCCGTGGACATAATGTTATGACTGATCAGTGTACACTTACAGTGTGGATGAGTTCTTAAAGTTCTTGTTAAAAGGTCCAATTATCTCTAAAGCATCTCTCATGCAAGACTCGAAATTGAACTGCAAGGGTCAGCTCACCCCACAGAGTGGTTTGAAACAAAGTTAGAGCTGCTTTTTCATCTGGTTTTAATCTGACATTCTCAGTTTTGGAGAGCTGCTCTATAGTTTTACACAACAATAAGATAACAGCATTGTTTTCTGGTTTTTACATGAATAACTTGCCATGCTCTGGCATGCTCGGCACAAAAATCAGGTTAGATTTCTTCTCCTGTCTTTTCCTTCACATGTACTCACATTACACACATCTCACTCTATATAATGCTATTTATCCAGCTCAAAGTGCTTGTAGTCTGCTCTGTATTTTCTCATTTCATTTTGTTATTACTATATGTTCCTTAAAATCTGAATCAGGCTGACTTTGCAGCTCCATTCAAATCTGTCCAAACACAGTAAACCCAGAAAGATAAAATCAGGCAGCATGAATATTGGCAAAACCAAGCACTGAACTGACTATAGCTGTAAGCATGCTTTGCACAGGTCGGCCTTGAACCATCCAGGATTGGCTGGAATGCCACATCTGGCAGAACTGAAACAACATATCACATAAAACTGCCAAAGCATGGTAGTGGAGGGGTAATGATTTGACTGCAGGCCCTGGGCCTCCAGTGACATTTGCTTCCTAGAGTCAAATGTGAGGTCATCTGTCAGACAGCTAAAAGCTTGACTGAAAGCGGTTCATTCAACAGAACAATGATCCAAAGCACAGCAGCCAAGGTACAACAGAATGACTGAAGAAGAAAAGAGTCAAGGTGTTACAATGGCCCAGTCCCAAAGTCCAGACATCAACCAGACTGAAATGCTGTGGTGGGACATAAAGAGAGCTGTGCATCAACAAATGCTGAAGCAACGTTGTAAAAAACGATTGTCCCAAAACTTCTGCACCATGATGCCGGAGACTGACAGATTCATAAAGAAAATGATTGCTTCACGTTATTGCTGCTAAAGGTGGTCCTACAAGCTAATGAATTATGGAGTATACTGCACTTAGTTTTTCACAGGACCATGGCTGGGCCATCAGGCTTGGTCATGGAGGGTGGGTGCTGGCCCTGCTGCTGATCCCTGTTGGTTATAGCCTGTTCTCACTCTCGAGGTGTAATATACTGCCAATTTGTCAAGTCCCAAGGCGTTCCTGAGGAACGCGAAAGGTGGCCTTCCAGGTTCCAGCCCAACTATAGCCTTAAAACAAACGTACATGTGTAGATTAATTAAACAGCTCTCATATTTCCTCATTTTTCCAATTTTGTAATCTAGGATGTGTTGTGTGCCCGGAAGCGTAAGATATCATAAGATATTGATGATTTGTCACCTAGCGTAAAATGTTACGCTTTAGGAGTGAGAACGTGTTGATTGCTGCTTTTCCAGGGATGTGGGAACTTGGTGAGTACTTTGAATTGTATCTACATATTTCTTGGTTGAGTGGCTGAACAGACTGTATATCAGAATACTTTTAAAAACATCTTATAAACAGCTTTTATATGCTGGACTTAACAATTTCATCTGTTTTTTTCCTTTCTGTCAGTTACGAGTTGCTTCTCCCTTCCATTTTCATCAATTTGCATCATTTCCCTTTATCCGCATCTTTCTTTTGCTTAGAAACTAGCTTTCATTTATTTTTGTGGGTTAAAGAACATCAGTGCTAAACTGCTTGTTTACTTCGCCTTGGGCTTTTGAGAAATCCCAGGAAACCCAAGAAAAAGTTGATTCAACTCTAATATGAAGTCAGCAATGTGGGTCTCAGTGGATATATGCCTTTTGGAGTTGATTCTGAACATCATATCACAAACATTTCCTGCACAGCATGTTCAGCTGGAGTCCCAAATAGTTTCTCCTAGAATCTAACCTCTAAACGCAAGTGCCAGGCTCAGTTGTTGCAATACAAATTCTGGAGCAACATGGCTCCAAAAACACTGCAGGGACATTAAAATTCTGTTGATGATGATAGGTGAGTGTGCAACCTGGCCTTGAGTGGCAGCTTTTAATGTGTAGCAATTTATTAGACATATTATTTTCTTTTAGAAAACAAATCTTTTTGTCAGTTTTACCCTGACATTCTCCCTCTCGCTAAGAGCACTTGTTCTGTGTAGGCACACAAATACACAGATTGTGAATGCCATCTCAATAAAATGACTCCTCTATTGAGAAAGGGCTGTCATTATAAGTGAAGCTGGATTATTGTGAACCTCTATGGTGGAGAGTGAAAAGGCTCTGAAAGCAGTACAGCAGCACATAGAAAAGCCGTACAAAAACTTAAGGTCTTCGTTCTTTCTGTGGCAACCTTGGCCCTTTATATTCAGGGGAAAAAAAACTACACTCTGAGACCTCAGAGTCTGTTTATCATGTGAAAATGGTTTGAAAGAGACGTGAAAGAAAGTAATCTGGTGTAGTTCTGTGTGCACAGACAGGCACCAACACTTGACGGGTTTCTAAAGTTTGTTCTGGACTTTTACAACCTACAAATTCATTGACGTAACGCGGAAGATTTTTCATGAACAGGACACAAAAGAACAGAATATTACAAAGTAGTTTGCAATGGGAGCAGGATCGATAATTTGACAGCAATAATAGATGTGATTTCAGCCTTGGGCGTGTTTTGTTGTCTCGCAGAACATTTTTGATAGTCGTGCAGTTTGGAGTGTAAAACCTTGAGAAAAACGTGGAAGCACAAATACATCCCTTTGTTTTTGGGTTTCCGCAATCTTCATCTGTGCGTCTTATGAGTCGGCTGTGCTTTAAGCCACTGAAAAGCACAGATCACAGCTGAAGATCGCTTCCCTGACTCTCTCTTCCTCCTCTCAGCAAGCAGGAGTTTTGTTTGTTTTGCCTTCGATAAACTTTGTTACTTGCACACATTTGCGCTCACTCACATCCATGCCCCCATTACGCACACGCTGCTGATACGACTGACAGCATATTTCAAAGTTGTTTATCCAGTTAAATAAATTTTGCTCATTTTGATTCACGATCCTCTGTCTGGTCTCCCTTATTTGTCTGGACTGTGAGCTGGTCCATGACACCGCTAATCTAGACTAATAGCCATAATTTCCCCATTTGATAACCTAACTGTTGAAGCATCCCTGTCGTCAACAAATGCAGGAAAAAAAGCACAGAGAGTACGCCTGATTGTAGACAATGTGTCAGTGAGAACAGCCTGTCTGTTTGCCAGCCTCTGCAGTGGAAGACTTGCTTTTAAGAATGCAGGGCGAGGTGCCTGTCTCGGATTAATATCAGGGACTGACTGGAGGAAATCAATGAGCTAAATGCTGCCACTTTGGTCAGGAGACAGACAGACAAACTGGGCTGAAGACAAGTCAAGAGGTGACGCCTTCAGTGTACTGAAGGAGAAAGATCAGTGAGTGTGTTCCTTTTCCCATCATAGTTTTCCCATAGTTAACGGACAAAGGATAAGGCTGTTACACAATAACACATATTCACACACATTTTATTCATTTGAATAGTTTCTCTGGTGTGGCATGCACAAGAAAATGGTGTCGCTAACAGTTCGGTTGGTTGGCCGTTTTTTTCTTCACACCTTTGTTCATTCCACCCTCTGCCTCTCCAGATCTCTCATTTCAGTTAAATTCTCTTTCACTGGCATTAATTCAAAGCAATTCAATATTTTATTGTTATGTCTGTTACACATGCGAAAGATGTAGAGTTATTTGGTTGTGACTAGTAGAGCTGGAGTGAGTGATCGCAACTGTACACGAAACACTTTGCTCTGGTTTGAAACTTGTGTTTTTTTCCAAATGTTATGTAGCATTAAATAACTTATCAGGTCATGCTAATACGCTAATATGGGTGCATCAGAGACTTTTTATTGTCATTGTGCAGTTTCTTATACATATGCGAAACATTGAAATAGAAACATTGTAGGGCTGTATACAAGGGCAGTTATATAATATAATAAATAAATAAATAAATAAATAAATAAATAAGGGTGGAGGGGCTATGGTCATGTAGGGTGAGGATGGTAATTCCACTGAGGCCAAAATATTGCACAGATCACACATATCAGTGCTAGGTAACAGATAAAATACTAAGATTTCACAAACTCAAACTGTAGTGCAAGCTTTCTGGATTTGTAAAATTAACCGCATTGTTTGTCAGATACAGCAATAGGAGCCCCACGTTTTCACTCCCGAGGCGTAATATACTGACGATTTGTCAAGTCCCGAGGTGTTCCTGAGGAACGCAAAGGTGACCTTCTGCGTTCTAATGCTACACCCTGGGATGAAATCCAGTAGAATGACACTCCCGCTGTAATACACGTTCCATACATGTATTCCAGCCCTAACCCTAACCTTATTCCTAACCTTAGCCGGCACTTTAATGATGTTAGATAGTGTTTTCCAAAGCAATTTAAGTAAAAAGGAACGTACATGTGTAGATTCATTCCAAACGGTTCTCATGTTTCCTAATTTCTCCGATCTCATAATATAGGGACGTGTTGGGTGCTCTACAAGGGCCTGATATCCACTTACAAGGACATTATACTGCTACTGTTCTATCAAAATTTTAAACGAATATCCTGATATGTGGCTCTTATTTTTCTTAAAACCAAAAATAAGGTAAAAAAAAAAAAAAAGGTAATTCTTTGTTGTTACATTCATCAGGCCCCAATCAGCCCAAATATCAAAGAGAAATTAAAAATGCCGTGAAAGAGTTCGGGTCTTAGGAGGTTAGTGGTTCTGGACTCTGGATTTTGAATCTTAAAGTTTTGACTGCTGTTTTCACCATATTTGAACAAGAGGGTTAGAACAAAAAAACACCAGGCGCTTCTACTTTCAGCTCATCTTTCATAATTTGCCAGTTGCTTATCTTTTTGTTGTTCATTGCCGGGCAGGTCGAGCATAGAAACAAAAACAATGAGCTAACAGACACCAAACTGCCTTTGACTGTGTTATCATCACTAAAAATAAACTCCTTAACATGCACAGTCATTTAATCTGTTGATGGGGTGATGAATATTGATTATGACAGCTTTAAATTTATAATACTGACTGCTGGCTGTAAGCTGGGAAGAAAAGAAGGATCTCTTCTATTCTACTGTCTCCGGGCTGTTGCAGCCCTATAACGACACCACTTTGCTTGTCAGAGTCAGCAGTAATTATTCATATCATCAAAAGAGGTCCTTGTAAGGTAGATGCAAATTGTTTTTGGCATTTGAACAAGCAGTGGGTTTTTTTGTTTTGTTTTTCTGCTGAGTAGAATCACTTTATTTTCTTCAGCAGCATCATTTTTCCTCATCTCCTTCCTCTTTGCACTTCATCCCTCTTTCCTATATGTTTTCCATCATTTCCCCATCTCTTCTGTGTTCTCACACGTCTTTTCCCTCTTTTTACAAGCCTCCTCTTTGCCCCTCCCCCCACCCCCATTCATATTTTATTTTCATTCTCTTTGCTAGTTTTCCTCTCTTACTTGATTTCCTCTGCCTCTCTGAGAATCTGCTTTTCACCCGACATCGGCATCTTCCTCTTTCTCGTGCTGATACCCCCTCTTTGCGCCCTCCCTTCCCTCCATCTCCGGGTCTCCCTGGTCGTTTATGCCTCCTCGGTGAGTGCTATTACAGCATCGCTTTGCATTTAGATAACCATCGCCTTGCCACCCCAAATTGGTCAGAATGGGGAAGGAAGAAGGAGGGGCGGCAGAGGAACGTTAGGACAGGGGGGGCGGAGGAGGTGATATTGAAGTTCAAGCCGAACCGTTCCAGTAGAAATAATTGCACATGTTGGAGCCCCTGCGGACCGCGGCACATGGGGAAATTTAAGGGGGAAATACAGACCAGCAATTTCACCACCAGCAATTATGATCAACAGCGTCCCCCCCTTCACACTTTCATTGTGCCGCTTCCCTGCTGCGTCTTCTACACACATTTATTTTGCTCCAGAATCCTTCCTATCCTTATCAGCACAGTTGTATTATAATATTTGTATCATGGCAACTGTTCCACTTTTAAAAGCCACAGAGCTGTAAAAAAAAAAAGAAGCTCCCCAACATTCAAAGGTGTCTTTTTTTTTTTTTACTGATGCACAGAAGAAAAACACAGCTCTATCTGTGTTTACTTACAAGACAACCCACATCTATCAGCACATGCAGCTACAGTTACTTTACTGAATCATTTTTCCAGTTGAACTTCCCAAATGAGCTGTTTATCCAAACACTAAATCAATCCATCTGATGAAGTTCGTGTTTACATGCACCACTGCATGCAATTATAAAAATTAGACAAAGGGGGGAAAAAAGTCATAGATTATCTTGGATATTTTCTGGTGTTATTTGCCTCCAGTGAAGCAAAAAATAATAATATTTGTAATTTGAAAGCAATAAGTCAGCACTGAATTTTTTCCCCTCTCTTATTGAAAGCAAGAAAAAACAACAACCTGCCACATGTATTAGCGTGTTATAGCTTTAATGGATTTTTTCAGGTATGTGATGGACAGTATAAAAAAATCCCAACAACTAGAATTCTCATCAATGTAAAATATATACCGCCCAGAGGAACAAGGGAGCTTAAGCAGAAGGAACACATTAGCGAGACAGTATGATTAGTCTGATAACGCACGCTAAAGCCTGCTTTGAAATGTGTCTAAAGGCAGCGATGACATAGTCACAAAGCGTCTGATAACTCAGCTCCGCATACAGTGGAACACAAGTTTTCTGCATGTGTGAGAGCGTGTGCGCGCTAGCTGTAAGCACCAGTGGCTGTGCGATGGTCCGTATCTGCTTCTGTTGTTGAATCCCAAATGAGGGACTGGAGTACAAACGCATACCATTTGCTTTAGCTGCAAGAATCAAGCCTGGCTAAGAAATGAAACCGTCGCGTGCAGCAGCTGAAGGGCTCCATGTCGTCTCATCATACGTGCACATTTCTCTGCGTGTAGATGTTACTATTAAGCCAACATATATGCTGCAAAGAAAAAGAACAACTTTCAAAAGCCGAAAATATCATATTCTGATAGCATAAGGTTAAGAGTACTGACAGCTCAAAGGTTTAATGTTGGATGCAGACATAGACTTTATATAAAAGATGGTCTTAGCTTCCAGGTGTGAAAAGTAAAGCCAGTGCAGAAATGTCTTTAACCTGTATTTTTCTTAGTGACTAGCAGGAGGCGACTCCTGTGGCTTCAAAAGCACACAAAGTAGTGTAGACATCTATGGGAAAATTGCTCTCAGCCTCCTTATTCTGACCTCAGTGACCACTGTCTTCAGAGTTTATGGAGTTTATAGTAGTTTCAAGTCTGAGTACAGCATGAAGTTAATTTTGTATGGTTTCAGCATTAGAGTCAGAAAGGAGGTTGTGTTCAATGGCTCATAACATATGCGACTGACAAGTTGCTTGCCAGTGAGTGTACGATATCCCTTTGTTTCAGTCAGATCTGCTCACACTCATGATGTCTGGTTACAAAATGCTAAAATGGTCAAAACGACAGCAACAGCAAACGAAACACCTTGAAGTTTCACAGTGGGACTTTGGAAACCAGTGGAGGACATCACAGTGACAATGCCCATATAGCTTGGGCTGGATCAGGTGACCCAGAATCCTCCCTTAACTATGCTGCAATAGGTCTAGGCTTCTGGGGTCTTCACATGATGCACTGAATGTTTCTTGTTCACTCACCTTTTGTGCTTACACACCACTCTGAATTTAATCAATTCTTATTATTAATCTCTGGCTCTCTTCCTCACTGTTTTGTTTTTTCGCCTTGTTTTCCTTTTCATCACAGCAGAATACCGCCCTTCTAAGAGCCTGTTTCTTCCACAGGTTTCTTCCTGTTAAAACTGAGTTTTTCCTTTCCACTGTTGCCAAGTGCTTGCTCATAGCAGGTTGTTTGATTGCTAGGGTTTTCTCTGTATTACTGTAGTGTCTTTACCTTAGAATATAAAGCACCTTGAGGAGACTGTCTTTGTGATTTAGTGCTATATAAATAAAAATGAACTGAATCTTTTATATACACTCTCTTGATCCAATTTAGTCATGACAGTAGCTTTTCAAGTAATGTTGAGAAAAATTCAGAGCTGACCTCCATGATTAAAACAGCTTACAATAGATGAGTGTTTGGAAAAGGCCTGGGTTTTATACAGAGGGTTAAAAATATATATATTTTTAAGAAGGGCTAAAAAATCAGGGTTGTGCATTACCAGCAAAGTGTGGACAAGTTTGTAAACCTAAAGCAGATGATAATGTTACACGACCCATCACAACTGCCAAAAAAGGCTACACAATCTGACAAGCCATATCCCAGTCTCTCCTTCACCACGGGGAGCAATTAAGAGACGGCACACAGTGTTGTGGGTTTCAAAATATTAGCTTCCAGAACAAGTTAGCATGACACTTGGAGACTTCACAAGATAGCTTATGATGTTACTTACTTGGAAAAATACTGAGAGCATGTTCTTCTGGTGTCCCTCAGAAAGTTTTTCGAGCCACATGCAACAGCAGAGCCCGTATATAAACATCTATCTTTATTCAAAGTTATGGTCTGGCAAATATCCCCTTTGGGCTTACATCAGGAAGGGCATCCGGTGTAAAACTCCAACTGCCAAATCAAACATGCGGAGCTACTCTCTGTGGTAAGGACAAGAGAGCAAATCTATTTCCAGTATTTTTACAGTATGTCGCTCATACTGAAAACTTTTTCGAATTAAGCTTGCGCTAATTATTGTGATTTTATGTATCTGAACAAGCAAAAACGTGACCCTAGGTGAAAGTGGCTCTTAGTAAAGATAATGACACGTCATCTTCATTGTCATAATTTAAACAAAAACCAAAGTCACATTGAAAAAGTAAGTATTGCTCTACATTTATCACACCATCATACCCGTAAAATTATAATTGAAGTGCGACAGTTGAAGGCTCATTCATAAATAATGACCAATTTCTTCAACAGAAAAGCTTGTATGGGACCGGAAGTGGACCTTTTTAATAGGATAATGGTCCTAAGCACAGCAAATCCACCGAGGAATGGCTCAAAAAGAAGAAATGGTTATGAAAGGGTCTAGTCAAAGCCCAGATTTGAATCCCATTTAGAGTCTCTGTTATACTGGATTTTACAGGGATTTGCAATATCCTGCTCATAAGTTACCACAGCATTATACACATTAGTACACACATGTGTCTGCAGTGAAGGTGCTGAGTCGCTCAGACTCAGGATAGCCTGGACAAGATTAGAAAGAAAAAAATGACAGTGGCGGCATCAATCCAGCATTATGAAGACGTTAAAAAAAGAAATCCACACATGATAATCCGGAACAAAGAAACAGGGGCGATTCCGAGTCTAGGATCAAACTTTTACCAGCCCCTTTTCACCACTGTAAACCTCAATTCAACTGCATACACGTCACAATGATGCTTTCAAGAATAACCATTGTAGGATAATTCAGAAGAATAACACAGATTTTAAAATAATACTGCAGTTTTACGGTGGATGCTTTCGGTATGAAACCTGAGGCAAAGGATCAATCGTGATGGTTGTTCAGAAGTAAGCTGAAGAACTATCTGTGCTGTTGCAGATAAGAGGAGAAATATGCACAGGATTGTTTTGGTCTCCTAACCTCATCCACCGAATCATCAACCAGTTAGAGTAGCATTATTCAGTACAGACATAACAATCACATTGCCACCTCATACGCCTGGACTAGAAGAAACTGGTAAGAGAGCTGCTTTTACAAGGTTTTCAAATTCATGTATTATATCCATTACAGTGCAGCCTCAACACACGTCATCGCGCACACCAGTCCGTGTAGTGCCAGCCATCATGTTCAAGCCATGTTCAATGAGTCCTGTTAAATGCTAAAATTCTCACTAATGAGTGTCCACTGACATTTTTAAACGTGCTACATAAAACATGTAAGAAATGCATGTTAAAATTCTGTGTTCTGACATTCACACACAGACACATTGTATTCAAATAGCACAACAGTAATTTCAGTTATTATTACAATAGTAGGCTGTGGCCACACGTTTGATAACAGTATAACACACTGCCCAGTCATGTGAAATCATTATCGGTGAATGTGGTCAAACAGAAGCTACCTTGGCTTTACACTGTGGTGCTTACATTAAACCACATGTCCATCGCTGCCTGCTTCTTTTTGCTGTCCGTCCTCCTCTCCGAGTCTTTATACTGTCAAATGTAAAAGTAACAGTGGGACAGACTTTACAACCCAGTAAAGTTTCTAACAATATTGTAAATGAAGATATACTACAGGCTGTAGTTTACAGGTAAAGTCAATTTAGCTCACTCTTACCTGGATTGGGAGCTGTAAACGAACACTGAAGGACAATTAGACCAGAACAGGAAAACTTTAACAAACTAAGACAGAGTACATCAGTCCTTGGCTATCAACTACTTATACATCAGCAGCCTAGAGGCTCAGAAGGTTAAAATTTGCTAAAAAATCTGAAGTTATCTTGCTCAGAGGTGTTCACAGAAGTATACAGAAGCTGTGTCCCAAAACCTAGGCCGCATCCTTCGGAGGACCCAGCCTTCGTGGTCTACGTGGGCTGGGTCCTTCGAAGACCGAGAAGGCCGGAAGTGCGAGGCTGTGAAATTGGACGGTCTAGCCTTCAGATTTGCGTCACCGCTGTCTCGGTTAATAAACTCAGCTGTCTGCTCCTTGCTATCTAAAATATAACAGGACACTGGCGTAAATTGTCGATCATCTCACACTTCTGTTTAATCGGTTTTCTGTTTGACGTTTATTCAGCTGTGTGAAAATCCCGTAGGAACCCACCCGGTGGATTAATAAAGTTTTATTTAATCTAATAACTTTGATCTCAGCCAAACCAATTTACTCTGGAACAAATAAAACACCGAAAAAAGCCAAACAATAACATTTTTAAGCTATCCAAGTGACTTATATATCATGTTTAACCTGAGTAGCGAAGACAGCGGGGATCTGAAAACGATGAAGCCGGGATTCTGCTGCTCTCGCCGGCTCGAGTGACCATTGAACCCCCCGGCTAGCTATCGAGCGGGTGGGTAACAGACGTCTCCGAAAACGTCGGCGCACTTTTGCAAATATGCGATGTCTTGATAAACCAAGCAGATATTTGAAGTTTACACAGCTACTTTCTCACCTGAAAATATGTTAAAAGTTTATTTTGTGACCCAGAAAGATTGATAAGAGTAATATTAAAACTTAGTAGCGGCCGCCATTGTTGGAAACTGGAATTGGCTGGGCCGCGCTATGAATTCTGGGATATGGTGGGCAACGAGGACACACCCGACCCATCCTTCAAATTCGGGGAAATGAAGGACGCATTTGAAGGAGTCGAAAAATTGGGACAGCCTTCGTCGCCTGGCTGTGACTGCGGAGGATGCAGCCTACGTTTTGGGACACAGCTAGGTTGTATCCCAATTCAGGGTCTGCAGCCTTAAAGTACGCAGCCTCAACGATCCTCAAGGGCCGCGTACTCAAAGACCGCTAAGGCCGGAAGTGCGAGGCTTGTGAAATGGGATGGTCTAGCCTCCGTTGCGCTGCCCAGGTTGCCTAGCAACCATGATACTAACAGCTGGAAACGTTTCATACAGCTTTGTTTGGCAGAAATGAAGGAGAAAATCTTTTGTTCATTTGTTTGTTTGTTTCTACATGAGCTTTGATCATTCTCTGTAAGATTAAGCTCAGCTATTGAACGGCGTATATTTTAAAGTAAAGGCTTTAAAACCAAGTTAGTACAAACGTCACTAATGTCACATAACTTTGCCGACATGTGGCCAACAGTAATGTTTAATGTTCTTCGTTATTAAACATTTGCACATAAATAAGTGACATAATATTCAGTACTTAGTTTACTAAGTTACTCTTCGGGCGCCCCTCATCCGCAGTTTTTTTTTCGGCAAAATTATCCACACCCACCACCGCGCTATGCATTCTGGGATATGTTGGGCCACGAAGTCTACACCGCCACGTCCTTAAAATTCAGGGAAATGAAGGACTGATTTGAGGGCTGCATTTCGAGCAGCCTTTGAATTGGGACAGCCTTCGTCGCGTCGCTGTGACGTAATCGGCCTTAAAATGCGGCCTTTAAGGCTGCAGACCCTGAATTGGGATGCAGCCCTAGAGAGATAATAAGGGGATGGGGAACAGGTGGGAACACACCTGGGACAAATAAGACCTAACGAGACAAGGGGAAGCAAAACTAGATACACTGCACACAGGACAGGGACTTTCACAATAAAACAGAAAACAGCATGGAACGCAGACATGACAACACGAACTTGACAACATGAACAAGAAGACAAAAAACATGAGAGACTAACACAGAGGACCTAAGTAAAACACAACTAGACTAAAGTTATGGCAACCAAATGATAATCCTTTTACTCAACATATTTAAACCCACTGCCATTCATGCTACACCAAAGTAGTCAAGTAATCAATAAACAATAACAGGTACTATTTATTACTATCAGGTTACAGTATTACAGTTCTATCTATTTATTTATAATGGACAGCTTTCTTTAATTTACTATAGCAGCATTTCTCTCATGTAAAAAAAACAGAGGCAATACTGTTGAAACTGCACTTATTTTCATATTAAATGGGATTAAATGTGTAGCTAAACGTTTTTATGCTAACAAAAAGGGGAGTGTCATTTGTTATGTGGCCCATGATGTAAACAAGCTGCACATCGCTGATCTAACTGATGTAGCTAATGTCTTTGACATGATTCAGAGAGCAAATATACTCCAGTACATAAACAAACACTTTTTAAGTTCTGTAAATCTGTACTGAAACGACCTCTTCATCCTTTATGCAATGCAAGTTTTATTCATCGCTGCGGAAGCACACGATGCCTCTGTGTGAGTGCACTGCAACATCATGACATCAAGACATTAAAACCTGTTCTGTCTTCAGTGGAAAGGTTGGAAAAACATAGAATATTAGAAGACGATGTCAGAAAATAATATTAAAATGCATTACTCCTGCGACTGTTACGGTCATTTTTAGGGGTGCTATGTTGAAATTTATGGGAGCTCGAGCACCTCAGGTCTAAACTTGGCAATGAGCGGAAATATTTAGAGAACGTCACGTTAAGTGAGATGGTTTGCAGAAGCAGACTGTAAAATTCATCAAAGCTTTACAGAAAATCAGTTCCACATTGTGTAGCCTTTATCGAGCAATGTAGTCTGAATAATTTAATCCTGTGTTATTCAGAAAATGTGACTTTGGCCTCTAATTCCTCTGCAATGAGTGATTATATTCCACCTAGGTGAATTCAACAAAACATCAGCAAATGAATGAATGTGAGGTAAAAGAGCCATAGAGGGGGTTGGGGTGGGGGGTAGTGTGGAGAATAACCAATGATGGGATGAAAGAGAAGCTGAAACGCTGCAGATGAATAGGAGCAACAGTCCCATCTCTGTTTCTCTGCAATTATTTGAAACAACGAGAAGAAAACACTTTCACCTTGCTTGTTCTCTGGCTTCCATTTACTGGCTTGTGCACACACACACACAGAAACACACACACACACATGCTGAAACTTTTAAAGGTCTAAAGTTCCTAGTTAGCCGTAGCATTAGCTGGCTCCCCTGGCTGTAATTACAGACGCTTCCAGAAACAGACAAAAAAAGGAGGAAGCTCGAAAGAAGCGCGGCCTTTTAGCCCAGTGTGCTGTTACACCTGTGTTGTGAGTGTGGGTGCGCGTGGCGTGTGAGTGATATAGATCAAGCGAGGATTAAACGGAGAGCAAAGAAGCCCGGTCATCCTTTGAGCGGCTGCTGCGTTTAAAAGTCACCAGCCACCCACTCTCTCTCTCTCATTTTCTCTTTTCCTCTCTCTCTCTCTGATTGCCATCATCCTTTTTTTTCCTTACTTACTCCCCATCTCTCTCCCTTCATCCCCCCCCCGTCCTCGTCTCTTTTTTCCGCTCCTCTTTCTCTGCGTAATTGCTGCTGCATTTTGCTTCGCAGTCGTGTCTAACATCGCAGGAATCTGATTTTGTCACAGATCAAAAGCAAAAAAAAGAAAGGAAAAAAAAAAACATAGGAAGAACTTGGTAAGTGAAACAAAACAAACTGACAAAAAAATGAAAGGAGAAAAAAAAGGATAATTTGCCTCATTTCAAATGCGCAGCGACCTTGACTTAAGCACAAAAGTTAAGATAGCTGATTTGATTTGTGTCTGAAAGCAAGAAAAAAATAATAAATGGAGAAAAGTTTTTATTTTAACGCCTAATTAGCTTCTTCTTCTCTTTTTTTTTCAGGCAGCTCTCAGAGGAGATTTTAATTATGATTTGGCATCAGTCTGCGTTTATGGGATAAAATGGACGTTGTTGATCAAGGCTCTGTTGGAAGGAGGTAGAGATGGAGGGAGATTCGAGCAAACGAGGGAAGGAGAGAGATTCCGGAGCTGGTCAAAAACACGCCATCCTCAGCTACTTGCTGACAAGCCACGCGAGCCGGGACCCCACGCTGAAAGCGGGGCCGCCTTGCTTCCCGCAGAATTTTCCCTAAAAAAATAAAAAATTTAAAAACCAAAACATCTTTACAGAAATGTCAGTTTTGCTTATTTTTCTATTGTCAGTTGATGCAATGATTCAACTGCTGGCAGCAGATGAAAGGCCTTTCATTTGCTGTGTGAAGCACTGCACGTCTGATCTCTGGGCTTTCTGTTTCTAGTCTGTTGGAAATAAATTAGAGATAAACAAATAGTGAGCTACTATGTAGTCAGCAGCATTAAGCTGGAATCAAAGTTATATATGGCAAAATCCCCACATCTTAACCAGAGGAAGGAATTTATGGTAGCAAACAAATGATAAGGACGTCTGCAAAATGTGAGGAATAAATAAATCCCCCCAAAACAACACCAACTATATTTTAGTCAACATTTTAACTTGAGCAGTGGGACACTAAAGGTGGCTTCCTGGCAGGGCTCATTCCTTTTATATAATTGTATATTAACAGTAAAAGTGTGGGTCTGTGTGAAATAAGTCCCTCCTAATTTCTTGACATGAAACAGAAGAGTCGACTTGTAGAGATGCCTTTGATGTTGGTGTTTTTCTTTTGGAGATTGGTTATGTCATGTACTGAACGTGTGGCAGGCAGCATGTGAACCCAAATGCCGAATTAGGAAGACAGAAAGAATTAGGAAGCAGTAGGGTCAGGAGACCAGGAATCCACATAATCTTGAAAATGGCCCAAAAATCTTCAGGGAAACTCAAAACAAGGTGTCACACAATTGCAAGGGCCAACGTGACAAAAGACAAGGGGAGACTTGGATCAAGATAACAATGGGAGAAGTGATAAGTACAATATTAAAGACACGCAAGGGATAGACAGGAAGTCAAGGAGTTGAATATAAACCAAACTGTGACCGTGAACAGAACTAGATGTAAATATAAGACCAGAGAATATCTATATAAAGAAACCCACCAGGAAATGTCATTATTGGAAAAGTACCAAGAACAAAACCCTAAATAAATCTAAAGTACACTAATGCTCAGCCATACCAACAGGGTTTGTTTTTTGATAGTGGAGCGGAACAAAGTAGAAATAAAGTACAACATTGGTTGGTAATGAGAATACTTGCTGGTAGAGTCCACATTGTTATTGCTCCTTCTCAGGTTTGCTGCCCAGCGTGACATCTGTGTTAGTCCCACCCGTGGCAGTTATTGGCCAATTAACAGTCTGGCACTCATTGGACAGTTTTTCAACCGAGAAACTGCTGTTTCGCCCAACACTGCCAGGCAAATCAAGCATCGTGATGACATGGCAAAACCCAGGCATTTGTCAAAATTGGGGGTAAAATGCACACGTTGTAATGCTGGATCACGCAAGAGCCCAAGATGAAAGAAAAAAAGCTCAAACAAACAAAACCAGCAGGTATAAGAACAGATTGATCCGTACACCAAACAGCTCCCATTAGGAATCCATTAGCTGGGTAGGTTCTTCTTTCTGACAGACAGAGAGCTGCATTTAAATACCTACAATCCATATAAACAAAAACACACTGTGAATTGCCATCAGTCATATTTAAAATACATATTCAGTGAATACGTCCCAGTCACATAACAGGGAACTCTTTTAAAAGATATTTATATATGTACACTTTTCAAAGATGTAGTGTTACTTGTGTCACTCTCTAAAGCAACAGAGAAATAAACATTTCTAGTATGTAGTATATGCATCCCAGCCAACGCAGCATGAGCCCTACTGGAGTGCAAAAAATTGGAGTTGCATGGTTTTCATAAAATGTATTAAAAAGAAGGCACAGCGTTCTTTTTGCATAGGTTGTATATGACGTATTACTAGGAAACATTCAATTACATGCTTATTGTGCATGTTTTGAGTGATGGCACATCTTTTTGTTGTGGGTGTTTAAGATTGTCATTCTATATTTGTCCGAGGAAGAGCTTTGTGTGCTGAGTGTTACACAGCAGATAAAATCCTTAAATTGGAGCTGTTCAGTGTTGTAATGAACCCAAGGAGAATTATTCTCCAACTGTGCAGTTCCCCGAAAAAGTTCAGCTTTTTTTAACTCATTGTTTTAATGTTTACAGTAGTGTGTAAATGTCGTGAAACACCCATCATTTCTTTATATTTTTGCTAGGAAAATATAACACATAGATCCAGGATTATTGAACGTTGTATAAGCCCACGTGAAAATACATTATCTAGGGCAAAAACTGAGTTTGTGCAATTTTAATGAGCTTTAAAATCAATTTTTGGCATGAACGTCTTTATTCTTCAACACAGCCTGAACTCTCTTCTACAGCATTCTTGTGATATCTTTAGGTAGTCTTCAGGAATGGATCTCTGGGCTTCTTAAAGGACATTCAAAGTTCTTCTTTGGATGGTGGCTACCTTTACATTAATAATGTTGAGGTTTGGGCTTTGGGGAGGCCAATGCATGACTGACAGGGTTCCAATCTGTCTTTCTATCCAAGTATGTTTTCACTGCACCAACAGTGTGTTTAGGATGATTGAAATGATGAAAAATGAAGCTGTTTTCAGTCAGACTCTTTCCAGATGGTTTTGAATGGTGGAACAAACTTTGCATTCATATTTTCATTCATTTTGACAAAATCCCCAACAATGGTTGAAATCTGACACTCACCTTTGGTTGTAGACACATTTACTTTTGTACGGCTCTCCTGACCTCTTCAATACATACTCATGACAATTTGGGGGCAAAAAATAACATAAAATAGAAAGTTCAAATTTTCATTCATCACTCTAGAAGACCTCTTACCACTGATTTCTTACTTTCACTGATTTCGTAATTTAAGATTTTCTCCATTTTCCTCAATCTTGAGAATGGTTTTCTATCAGCCAACCTTCCACTAAGACCGTTTCTCATGAGGCTTTGTCAAACAGTAGATGGATCAATTAAAGAACCAGGTGCATATCTCAGGTCCTGTGTCAGGTCTTTTTTCCCCATTCCTTAACAACATGAGTTTCAGATACTTTGTACTCCACTTGTCCAGTTTCCTCAGTGATCTTTGCTAAGCTTTTTGTTGTATGTTGACACAAGACTGGTTCATCCTTTGAGCTGAGTGCAGTTTTTATGCTTGAATGGTTCATATGTCAGTGGCTTAACAAAAAAAAAAACATTCCTGTGAAAATGGTTATGTATGTCAAAAAACAAAGAAACATTCTGAGTGACCTTCAGAAAGCCTTGAGAACTAATGATCAAGACCTCTTAAAAATAAAGAAAATGCAAAAGAGCTTTGCTCTGCACTATCTGTACAACTACATCTTTTCTGCTTGGGTTTCATCTCAGCACTCTTGTTAATGCAGGCTATAACGGTGTTAAAGTTGTATTTGTCATTGGATTACATAATTCTTTGAAAGGTAAATGCATATTTATATGAAAGATGCAGTGGTAACTCACTGTACTCCTAAGGCTATAATTTGTTTACCAGCATCTTTACCTGCTGTGAATCTACCTTTTTCATATTCATAAGAAGGTTGGAGGTGACGCATGAAATCATTTTGAATGTTAATGACCTGTCACTCTTATTCAGTAGTATAAAGCATATAAATACAAAAAAAGAAAAGAAAAAACCCACAGTGTGCCCTCTGGTTCATGCTGTTGATTGTGTTGTTTTGTCACACAGTGAGGTACTAAACTATGACAAATAAATTTTAAAAATGTAACCTTCACCTCAAGGCTTTAAAACTGATTTTACATTTAGAAACAGTCGATCGATATGAGCAGGAAAAAATGATGTGGCTAACAGCTTGACAAGATGTGAATGACTCAGGTATTCTTAGGATGAGCCATGAACTCTGTATCACACTAGTATCACATCAAGCTGCGTAAGACCGTAAGAGTTAGCAGAAAGGATGTACGCACATAGGCATGGACATATGCGGTAACTGGAGCAGAAGAGTATCATCTGTGTAACCACATCCTTGTCCTCGGAGTGGAGAGAGGGAACCCGATATCCATCGTCCTGTAAAACTCCCCAGTCATCACTAATATGGGCAGGAATATCCCATTTAATATGCACAAGGGGACCGCAAAGGTCAGAGCAGGGGGGCCCGGGGTGAAGAAATGCTGCAAAAAATTCTTGCAGATAAAACAAAAATGATGTTTGGAGCACAGAGCGGCTATGCTTTCTCCTTTATGGTGCAAATTAACTTCCTGACTCCAAATCTCTCAGGGCTGCAACGCAAGTCATGAGAAGACAACCCAAAGACTTTGATTTGTGACTGTCAGTTAGAAAAGAAATACATGTCTTTCCATGCAAATGGTCACCTGGCAACAACTGTCATCATTTGAGAGAGCTTAATCGGTGGTGGTGGAGGGGTGGGGATAATGATGGTGTCCCATATGTATCATTTGCGAAAGCCTGATGATCATCGTCTGAGATATTACAAACAACGACGCGCATAATTAAAGCTGTGTCTGTGGAGACTCACCTTCAGGTAGCCAATTAGTTTTATATTGTTTGTTTTGTATTACTATTTAATTTGAGTATTAAAGTATTCAGGCAATTTGTGATTTGAAAAGGAGAAAAAATATTATTATATTATATTTATATTGCTGTTTGAAGATCTGCTTTAAATCAGCCACAGCAGCCAGGGGTCTTTGAAGTAACATACAAGGCCGACACTGCCGATAGAGATGATTTGTCAAGTTTCAGGGGAGCTGACCTTCAGCATTGAACGGCATCGATTAGACAGAAGCAAGTGTGCACGCGCGCACACGCACGAGCGCCCAGCACGCCGAGCTTCCGATATGCATTCATGAGCGCTCGACTACAGCGCATGCACTCATGAATACATACCAAATCTCCCACACAAGGGTGCACACGCATGTATACATCACATGGGGGAGTGAGATATAAAAACAGAGCAGTGCTGCTCTGCATGAGGCCAAGATGAGCAGAGCAATCAATCAAAGTGTGCGTGAGGGTCCCTCAAAATATATATATATATTTTTTAAAAAGTATATCCTTTATTACTGCTGTTCAGCCAGTGCAAAATGAGATTAAGAACACAAGGGTCCAATGCTGCCACCTACACACACCATGGAGTAGTGCGCCTGGACACCCGCTGTAACGCATTTGCGCCGCCAGGTGACGCACTCCTGTCACTGACTCTCTCCCTCCCTCTCTCTCGGTCTCTCTCTCTCCTCTTTGGGATGCCGGAGTCTGACTGCAGCTCTCCTCTCATTCATGTTGAGCGCTGCTCTCGTGTGCGCACGGAACTGCAGAGCTGAGCTTTTGGAACCGTTGCTGCAGCTGCTGCTGCTGTTGCTGTGTGACCAGTCCCGGCGGGAATGGAAACATCTTCTGCTGCAACATCCTAAATCTATATTTACATTTTTTTTAAAAAGAAAGAAAAAGAAATGCCATGCAGCACGAATGCAGAGGACGGTTTGATCAGTAAGTACAGCCAAACTTTTCGTGGTTGATTGTCATCTCTCAACTCGTCTCGGAATCTTTTCTCCCTCTCTCTCTCTTTTTTGTCTTCTCCTACATCCGAAATGTTGGTGACATTCCTTCTCCCTCTCCGACCCTTCCTCTCCTTGTCGCCCTTCGTACCCCTCTTACCGATGCCTCTCTCCCGACTTACACTCTAACCAGAGCACACATGGACCACTCAGTGCTGCGGGGGGGATCGGGGTTTGTGTTTCTCTCATTTTTGCGCTTTGGAGGGGAAGCAGCCAAACGCACGCTGAGGTTGCACATGGACTATCTGAAGGTCTTTTCTTTTTCCTGCTTTTGGTGGAATTGCTCAAGTTGTTGAAGGTGAAAGATTGCATTACTTCACTGGCGAGGAGCTGCTGCGGATTTTTTTTTTCTTTCTTGGATGCAAAGTGGCAGCATGAATGAGGCAGTTATAGTGCAAAGATGCGCGGCGGTGTTTTATGTCCAGCATGTCACAGCTTTTAATGTTGCTGTGGTGCGTAGTGAGGACGGCAGGAGTCTGACAGGAACGCTGTCGCAATGCAATAGTGGTGCCGTTTAGAAGAGCGATCAGTCACCGAAACCTCTGCTGAGCACAACCGGCTCACCAGAAAATTATACCGGACTTTTTAAAGATATTTTTTTTTATTTTGTGGCCTCTTGTGATTTATCATGACGATTGTTTGCTGAAAACTTGTGATGTCGCTCAAGACACGAAATCAACTTGGAAACACGCGGAGAGTGCGCGTGCACGCTTGCATGCATGCAAGATCTCATATGTTTGGTTGTTGTGTATGCGCCTAGACGCAAAATGTAAATGTTTGACCTATGAATCCGAGAGCTCGTGGGTGTTGTTTGCTTCCACGGCTGTGTGTGTGTTTGTGAGATATGAGTGGATTTGCAGATTTTGTGTTCCTGTGTGTTTGTCCCATACCCTCCCACATATAAAAATATATATCCAGGCGGGCACACACGCACGCCCATAGCGTCATCATTTTTGGAGGCACGTCAAACGTGCTCTGACAGTTTTGTGTCACCTTATGAATTTTTGACTTGAAATGCGTAGGTGAGGCAGACAGGCTGATTTTGAGAGACTTACGGGCATCAAGCCACCAGTTTGCCTGCCAAGCACACAGAAAAAGGAGGGGGGGGGATATATCTCTTTAGGTTGTGTGTGTGTGTGTGTGTGTGTGTGTGTGTGTGTGTGTGTGTGTGTGTGTGTGTGTGTGTGTGAGAGAGAGAGAGAGAGAGAGAGATGTGAGCCTTCTCTGCATATTCCATCCTCATCTCCCTCCCTCTCTCTCTACTTATCTCTCTCAAGGGTAAACTTGTGAGCATGAGTGTGTGTTTGTGTGTGATGATGTGGGCGCTATGTGGAGAGATGCAAAGAGATGAAGGGAAATAGAAAGAGAGAGAGACCCCCTTTCTTAAGTGTGTGTCTGTGTGTCATGTTGCGCCTGTGCTGGGACCCGTCGATAAAGTAGGAAACCCTGAGCATCACTTCCACTCCGGGGCCGAGGCGTGACATCCAATGTGACTAAGTGACTGGGGAAAATATTAGTTCCTGGTTGCACCCAGAGAAACGCAGTGGGGTTTTTGTTGTTCTTGTGCTTTTTTTTTTTTTTCAAAGTTTTTTAGGCCAAAATGAGTCACAATCAGACTCCGGCGACAGCGGTGCTGGATGTGCTTTGAGGTGCTTGCAACCTAATTACCTAGTTTATTCTTGGAGGCTTTTATTATTAAATTGTTCATAGAGGGTATGATATTCTCTCCCCCTGCTCATTATGCATCCTGTTCTACCTACAATAGACGTTCTGTGGGTAAGCAGTGTTGTAGTCGCATCGAATTGGACTTCTAGGATTTCTCATGTGGCTTTTTAAAAACAACTCCATACTCTGTTGGATTTAAAAAAAAACTTGTCAAAAGTTAGGGCGACATTTAATTAACACTTTCTTTGTGGGTGTTGTGTCACACGTGCCTGTAAGCAGGTACTTTTCTGGCATTTTAACCTCTTTTATTTAACCCTAAAACTGTAATATACTAAAGCTTTGGACTCATTTTTGAAATTGCAGTATCCCTTTGAGGTTAATTAACTGAAATTAATCAAAGTAATTAAGTAATTACCGCATAGTACTTTTTAATAAGGGGTATTTCGATGAGCAGCCTCATTTTGGGTTGGTGGATGCGACTTAATTATGTAAGCCTCTGCTTTTTTTTGGCGCTTCCTTGACATTGAATCACTCTAAGCATCTTAGACGCCTGCCTGTAGTTCAGAGATGGTTTTGTTTGGGTGAAAGCAGCAGCCACCGCAGGGAATCTGTGTGTGTAGGAGGGTCAGGTAGTGGTGGTGTGGCGGAAGGGCTGCTGGAGCCCTGTCTTTACTCTCAACCCTCAGATCCCGGCTGAGATGAGAGCCGCAGACAATCGACAGTGCACCCTGCGGTCCGTACCTCGAGTGCTTTTAACAAATAAGGCCAGGAAGAGGAGAGGGGGGCGAGCAGAACTGCAATAAAGCAGACTGATAAAGCAGTCTGAACTCAGTCGGTGTGAGAAACACTCACAGGAAGGGTGGGCTATGGTAACGTGTCCGTATGATGCAATGAAAATGACATTTAGCCGACGGTTTGTTTTTTATTTTATTCCTGTCGCCTTTAGAGATCTCCATTTAAATACTGTATGTGCAGCTCCGGTGGGAGCCGAATTGCCGACCCAGCGGTGTTAGAGCTGCGCGCTCTCTCCTGTTGAGCTGCTGATGACTAGACTGCCAAGAAAAGTGATATTGTGTGTCAGAATACCAGTCTGAATGCAACAAACAACACATTTTTTTCCTTCCACTGCTTGAAAGGCAGTTTGTCTCCCTAGTTTAGCTTATGCATGTGGCTCGGATAACTCAGTGACAGACTAGAGCGCCAAATACGGTTTATCAGAGCAACATTCCCACCAGGTCACATACTTGATTACAACCAAAAGCAGTCAGCCGACGATGGGATTTTCCCTCCGCTTGCTGCCTATACTTAGCTGTCAGTCGTTCCAATAAGGAGATCTGTTTTTAAAATAATAACTTTACTGTTTTGTTATATGAGCCCAGATAACCAAGTGTAGGACACCTTCAGAGTGGTGGAGTTCAGTGGTTCCACTGAAAACCTCTCGATCAGATCAGAGCAGCGTGGCTGTGCGAAGGACGGGTCGTGGTTGCCCATCTGTCAGTCACTGTTTCAAAGAAAGAGGATTGAATGATCTAAGAATGAGAGGAACATTAGAAAAAGGAGCTTTCATCGTTTATGTTTAGCCACAGCTTTATGATTAGTGCTCATTAATATGAAGCATTTAGTAAGAATTTAAGAATGTATTTTTCCTTTTTTTAACGATCAGCCACTGACAAAGTGTTTACAGCACCCGATTTTAGGCTGAACATCAACAACAAAAAATCAGACCTGGGAAGGATGCAAGAAGAAACGATTGGAGCAAAAGAGAGAGAGATGGAGAGAAGCGATGGGGCTTTTAAGTTCCCCGCATCTTTTTGATGCAGCCTCTGGGCTGAAAGGCCATGGCAGATCAAACGGGGCAGGCAGATTGAAGTAGCTCCTCTTGTAAGGGGGAAGAGACGCTCCGACGCCGTGCAGATGCGACAGGTAACCGCGAGACGGAGGTGGGAGCCACTTTCGCGCGCTGCGTAATTGGAAGCGCTCGCTTCCCCAGTTGAAAATAAGACTTGCAAAGGAGCTTTTTGATTGTCGTTAGCATCGGCGTTTGGAATTTTCAAGCGAGACGAGCGGCAAGTGGGTGGGCGGGTGGACGGGAGGGGGGGAGGGGTATTTCCTATCCGGGTGAGCGCGAGGATAATTCTGCCGCTGTTTTGTCAGCAATTAAAAGAATTTCAGCATCCCAATTTCTTGTGCTGCTGCTTCTCCAGACCACGCAGCTTGTATTTGTTGTCCCAAATGGCCAATTTCTGCCTTATGTTCCGTGCTGTCTGAACAGTTGAGGCAGCAAAATAATCTCTCTCTCTCTCTGTCTCTCTCTCTCTCTCTCTCTCTCTCTCTCTCTCTCTCTCTGTGTGTGTGTGTGTGTCTTTGTGAGCGTGTGCACGACCCCTATCTCCATGTGCAGCCAAACAAAATCCCTGAACTTCCTGTTCTTATGCAGCATCAATCCAATCAGCATATCCCCATGTTTCCCATACTCAGAAAAGTGTGTCTGGGAAATACACACACACGCACACTTGAATATCCTCCCTTAACCCTCCTTTCTCTCCTTGTATATATTTAGTGCTGGGCCAAGGTCAAAGTTGGAGTGCTTCATTCTTGCTTTTTCCGTACATGGCTTTCAGATGCAGATCTGTCTTCTGTTATCTGTAATCCTGGTTAGACTTTCCCTGGGCTATGGGGACGTGTGGGAGGAAGGTACAGCAGGGAAATGATAAAAAGGAGCAGAGGAAAAAAGGATGACAGAAGGAAGGATAAGGCGGCTACAAATCTGTGACTTTTTGGGCATTGCACCTTGAATATTTAATTTTAACAGACATCAGTATGAGGACTTGATGCGCTATAAAAGGTTCCACTGTGATTAAAAAAAGAAGAGAGAGACTAGATGGAAGGGGTTTCCGAGTGATAGGTTTGTCTTATTCATCTGAAATCAACCCCCCCCCCCCCCCCCCCGCCAGCAATAGGTGAGCTTTAGTGATAAAGTACTCCTTTTCTTTGCCAGAGTGGGAGGAAACTGTACTATATGAAAGTCGAAACTCACAATCCACACAGCGTGACATAAAATAAATATCCAAAAAACAGATACAACACCTTTCTCTACATGGAGCTCTTGCTCGGTGTTTATGAAGCAGTTTAAATTTTGCTCTTGAGCTTTATCGCGTCCTTTGGAGAGAGAAGAGAACGTAGGTGACATCAGAGAGAATCAGTAACAGCGGGCAGGGACCGATTTCGTTTTTTAAGTTGCTATAGTGGCACCATGAAAGTGTTTGTTGAAAAAGGAGAGAAAAAAAAGCTCACAAGGATGGGCTTTAGGGGGGCTCGCTGATGTGTGCAGAGGTGAGCGGATAGGTGAAAACGGTAATTTACAGTGTGCTCGGCTAGTGCTCGGTGAAGGGGTGTGGGGAGGGGGGAGTAAGCGGGTATAAGAGGCCGGAGAAATTAGAATGTTGTTGAGGTGAGGAGGTCGGATGCAAAGGTAACGGCGGGTGTTACACTTCTCTCTGTCTTGCTTTCAGACAATTTTCAGGTAAAGCACTTCACAGTTGCAGAGAGGAAATTGAAAACAATAAAGTGGGTTTCAAGCAGAGCACCGGGAAATGAGGAAGTAGCCACAAGGCCCCGAAGAATCTTTCAAATTAGGCAAGTTGTTTTTGTTCCTTCATATATCATGCTGTCTGAAGATGAACAAGTATGTCTGGCAGCTTTTCAACTCGGTATGTAATCTAATGGAGCAAACTCTCAAAACACACTGAATCATAGCTGATGGCACACTCTGTTCTGCCCCCCTTAAAAAAAAAAATAATAATACTATAAACACACACACACACACACACACACACACACACACACACACACACACACACACACACACACACACCACTCACACTGCTGTTTTTGGGATACTGGTCCCTATATATTACATATATTATCATTATATATTAATATATAATATATATATATTATATATATTTCAATATCGATACATGTATTGTT
The DNA here is from genome assembly GCF_018398535.1 of Haplochromis burtoni. Classification (NCBI taxonomy): domain Eukaryota; kingdom Metazoa; phylum Chordata; class Actinopteri; order Cichliformes; family Cichlidae; genus Haplochromis; species Haplochromis burtoni. The sequence continues at coordinate 986,534 of NW_024582502.1, forward strand.
GCATATATATATATATATATATATATATATACATTAATGTATGTATAATATAGCCATATATATATACTATTAATATATATATATACTATATATAGTATATCAGGGAAAGAAGAAGAGTAATTGCAGAGGGGGGAACAACAGAGCATCAGCAGAGCAGAGTCTTAGAGAAAAAAAAACGCAGATGAGTTTTAAAGAAAGTGAGAAAAAAATTGAATAAGGAACCGGAGGGCAGTGAGGCAAAGACAGAGTGACTGCATTCCTGACAATGTGTCTCAAATTCTGAGACTCTAAGAAGAAGGAGGAGGAAGGGATGGATAGAAAGTCACTGAGGTTGAAATCATGCAGCCCTAATTCAGGTTTTCCTTGAAGTGATTAGGAATTCAAAGGCATCAGGAGAGAAGGGAAACGTCACAAAGAAAGAGCTGAGAGAAGACACAGCAACGAGGGGCCAATTCCAGTGTGGCCCCTTTACACTTTAACTGTGAAGGGTCTGCCACATTTAAGTGCTGTTCCAAGCTAAACAGCCTCTAGTGGCAGTGGGTTAGAAGGCCTTCAGGCTTATGGACCGCAATCTATCAAGTGCAACACCTTATTTTGTGTCTGATATGAAATTTCATTTGATTTCAAGATTCAAGGTTTAATCAATTTTTGTTCATGATCAGGAATTTTATTGCCCAAATAAAACTGAATGGTACAGTCCGTCTTTTTTGAGTTTATATATTAGAAGAAAGTTGTTGAGGGTTTCTCTGTAATATTGTAGGGTCTTCAAATATCATATATGTTGTCAGTTGGCGTTATATAACGTCAACTAAATTGAATTGAAGTAAAAAAGTATATTGAACTCATAAATATACACAGGCTAGTGTGTAATTTCACCTCCAAAACAAATGAATACATCCACTCAGGGCTTTAACACACAAACAGTTCCCCAAGCATGTTATTTATTATCCATATTGTTGCAATTACTTAATGTCAGCAGATTAGACATGAAGCCCTCTAAGCAACGAAGCTGGTTAGAAGCTAACATTATGCTAGCTAATTTTAGCTTTGAGTTAAAAAGTAATACTTTCCCTGTGACGAACAGTTTGATAAAATTCTCACATTTTGTGAGAGCTTATTTGCTAAGTGTCTGAGTTCAACGACGTTAGAGCCACTCCACATTTCAAAGAAAGTTTCATTAACGCTAGCTAACAGAGTCTAACAGCAGCGCTTACCAACAGAACAGTTCAGGATACAATAACTCACTCAAGTATCACTGTTAGAAGTGAGTTTCACTGACTGATCAACTCATATTGGACTCCTTTCACAAAGTTTTACGGCTTCTTCCAGAGTAAATAAACATGTACATGGAAATGATATTAGGCTTCCATCTGTATCTAAGCTTTTAAGATTCAAGTGTGACACCATACGGAGTTACACTCTTCCAGGATTGGGAGCATGCAGCCCAAAGGTTGGAACAGGCCCAGAGTGACATGGGTGACTCATTTGATAAATCACGTTTTTCCGTCTCTGGCGATTTGGATCACAAGACTTATTGTCGTAAGTCAGTATCCGTCTGCTGATCACTTTCTTGTGATGGCCTCATGCTTCTTTACTCGAGTGCAGCTTCAGAAGATTTTAAGTTAGAACACAACATTTAGAAATTTCTCTACTTAACCAACAAACAGACTACAGGGAGTGCAGAATTATTAGGCAAATGAGTATTTTGTCCACATCATCCTCTTCATGCATGTTGTCTTACTCCAAGCTGTATAGGATCAAAAGCCTACTACCAATTAAGCATATTAGGTGATGTGCATCTCTGTAATGAGAAGGGGTGTGGTCTAATGACATCAACACCCTTTATCAGGTGTGCATAATTATTAGGCAATGTCCTTTCCTTTGGCAAAATGGGTCAAAAGAAGGACTTGACAGGCTCAGAAAAGTCAAAAATAGTGAGATATCTTGCAGAGGGATGCAGCAGTCTCAAAATTGCAAAGCTTCTGAAGCGTGATCATCGAACAATCAAGCGTTTCATTCAAAATAGTCAACAGGGTCGCAAGAAGCGTGTGGAAAAACCAAGGCGCAAAATAACTGCCCATGAACTGAGAAAAGTCAAGCGTGCAGCTGCCAAGATGCCACTTGCCACCAGTTTGGCCATATTTCAGAGCTGCAACATCACTGGAGTGCCCAAAAGCACAAGGTGTGCAATACTCAGAGACATGGCCAAGGTAAGAAAGGCTGAAAGACGACCACCACTGAACAAGACACACAAGCTGAAACGTCAAGACTGGGCCAAGAAATATCTCAAGACTGATTTTTCTAAGGTTTTATGGACTGATGAAATGAGAGTGAGTCTTGATGGGCCAGATGGATGGGCCCGTGGCTGGATTGGTAAAGGGCAGAGAGCTCCAGTCCGACTCAGACGCCAGCAAGGTGGAGGTGGAGTACTGGTTTGGGCTGGTATCATCAAAGATGAGCTTGTGGGGCCTTTTCGGGTTGAGGATGGAGTCAAGCTCAACTCCCAGTCCTACTGCCAGTTTCTGGAAGACACCTTCTTCAAGCAGTGGTACAGGAAGAAGTCTGCATCCTTCAAGAAAAACATGATTTTCATGCAGGACAATGCTCCATCACACGCGTCCAAGTACTCCACAGCGTGGCTGGCAAGAAAGGGTATAAAAGAAGAAAAACTAATGACATGGCCTCCTTGTTCACCTGATCTGAACCCCATTGAGAACCTGTGGTCCATCATCAAATGTGAGATTTACAAGGAGGGAAAACAGTACACCTCTCTGAACAGTGTCTGGGAGGCTGTGGTTGCTGCTGCACGCAATGTTGATGGTGAACAGATCAAAACACTGACAGAATCCATGGATGGCAGGCTTTTGAGTGTCCTTGCAAAGAAAGGTGGCTATATTGGTCGCTGATTTGTTTTTGTTTTGTTTTTGAATGTCAGAAATGTATATTTGTGAATGTGGAGATGTTATATTGGTTTCACTGGTAAAAATAAATAATTGAAATGGGTATATATTTGTTTTTTGTTAAGTTGCCTAATAATTATGCACAGTAATAGTCACCTGCACACACAGATATCCCCCTAAAATAGCTAAAACTAAAAACAAACTAAAAACTACTTCCAAAAACATTCAGCTTTGATATTAATGAGTTTTTTGGGTTCATTGAGAACATGGTTGTTGTTCAATAATAAAATTATTCCTCAAAAATACAACTTGCCTAATAATTTTGCTCTCCCCGTATAATGGGTGTGGAATATGTTCAGCAACAACACTCAAAAGCCTCGTTCGGACAAGATCACTTCCTGCAAGAATGCGAGCTAATCAGGGAGTGATGGTACGTTTGTCCGAGCCTACAGCTGGATGTAGTGCTACATGGGATTTGATGAGGAGGTGAAGCTGTGAATGTACAGAGGTGCTTAGAAGTCAGTAATATTTCATCTGAGTTGGTCTTTTTGTGGCATTTGATTTGGACGAGCCTCAAACAACCTGTCAAGCATGAAGAAATAATGACGTTCACATAAAAAAGTGGGGTAGTGGCATGAGTCTTAATTAGTTTTTCCCACACAACTACACTGTATTTGAAGACGGAAGAGCAAACAAAAATAATTCCATATATAGACCTAATTTGTGACTAAATCTGATGGAGGGATAATCGCCCGGCCTCTCCAGTAACTTCCTCATTCCATGAGCAGACTTCAACTCCACCATGCTGGAGTTGGATTTGGTTTAGGTTGCATCAGTTGTCCCTTTTCTGCTCTGTAGCCTGTCTTTGTGAGCTCACTCTACTGGCAGCAGGCGCTCTACCTGCTGCAGGTTGTAGTTGGAGTGCCTTTACAGCTCTCAGTGAATAACCAAGCAGAAGAGGGACAAACATCGCCAGCTGCTGTTTAAGATGGAGGGATTGGGGTCTGTCAGATTGTAGATCGAGGAACTCCTATAGGGAAACACTTGACGGTAAGGACTGGATGTAGCTGAGCTTTCAAAATAAGAGGGAGGATATTGCCCAGCGGTAACTCATTTGTGTTGCTGTGTCAGACAGTTGAAAAAATACAACAAAATACGCTTGGAAGACTGTCAACATACCTGGGCAGCCTGTCCAAGTAGTCTATGTGTGAAAAACACGGTTATTGTGACTACTCGCTGATGCAGCTACAGTTTGAGGAATATTTTCAGACAGCCACTTTTTCCTGGCAATTTATGGCATTGATTTTGCCAGATGATTTGAAGTGTTAAGTTGTATTTGTATCCTAAACGGTTCCAAAAACAGTGTACGGTAACATCATTTTTATCACAAGTCACAAAGAAAGAAAAGAATAAATAAAGACTGAAAAAGAGTGTTTGAGTGTTTATCACGCAGCCAACAAAACCAATTTAGCAGCTGGAGGAGAACATAAGGTAAACAGACATAGTCATCGAGAGGGATCCTGGCAGCTCCCCCTTGGCTTTGCTGTGAGGAAATGACAGGAATGACAGCAGAAATGCTGAGTCAGCGAGTGCAATGACACTCCCCGAATCATCACACACATGGCTGTTTGTGCACGCTCAGACACACACATCTCATTTTGTTGAGTGCTCGGTCAAACACAAACCTGAATGTGTGAGGGAGGGGTGGCTGTAATGTCGCGTGAGTGTGTGTGTGTGTGTGTGTCTGTGTGTGTGTGTGAGTGTGTGTGTGTGTGTGTGATGAGAAACAGGATCAGAGAACCATTTGCAATGCGCGCCGTCATCTGTCTCTCATCTTGAGAAAAGTGTAACTTCCAGGTTCAGCATTTTTCCTCAAGGCCATCCCAGCAAACGTCCTTCTTTCTTTTATGTATCATCTATAGGCTCATATATATCTTGTTGTTTGACTGCTTTTGAATTTGAAATGTTTAATTGACTCTGAGCCCAAGTGGTGCAATGAAATTCAATTGATCTCAGGTTTACTACTGGGCCCGTCAGCTCGAGTGGGCATTTATCTGGGCTGAACTCAGAGAGGAAGGAGAAGTACATTAAACACGCCAAAATGTAACCACCTTGGCTTTTGTTGTGATAGATTAACTTCTTCCTTGGTTTGAGAAGTGAACTTTCCCCTCTCGGTTTAAGCCTCTTTGGGTTCTGCCAATCCAGCTCGGCTTTCTTTCTTCCACTTGCCTTAAAAGCAATCCTGGCAGCTAGAAATCACCCGGAATTCTGTCGCAAAGACGGATATGGTTTATAAGACACAGAAACAGTGCAGTATTGATAGTAAATGCCTCCTCTCAACCACAAACAAAAAAATAGGAGGTGATACTGCGTGGGTCAAAAAACATCTTGAAATCCATTTAAGGCACCTTGAATTTTCCTGTTTGAAACTGGCGTCTCCGCGGCCATTGAGTATGCTGCTTTTATAGGGTGGTGATGCATGGGAAACCATTTTAAGGTGGTGCAGACGGGCAATTTAGCTTTTAACAGATGCAGGGGGGTGCAAATGGACGGAAATTGGAGAGAAAGTGTTGAGTTCGGTGGAAGCAGCAGTGACACAACCACAGGAGAAGCTTTTGTCTAGCGAGATGAATTTACTCAATAACCTCCGCCTAATGGGGTTGTCTGTTATTTTCTGTTTTTGTGCCTATCTCTATTCCTCTCTCCTTTCTCCACAGCTGAAGTATTGTGCGCTCTTATTTCGTGTGTTATTCTCACCCCCTCTGTCTCTTTATCCTCTGTCTGCGTGGCGCTGTCTTTCTTTTCATTCAGGAGGCTCACATTGCCTTCTAAAAGCCCAGAGAATTCTTAAGTATTAGCTATTATTTCAAGCCTTTTCATGTTTCTCATCACACAGCCGCAGGTGCTTTTGTCCACTTTTCCGTTTATGCAGATCAGAGTTGCTCTTACCGCCAGCTACAATCTAATTTTACTGTGTGAAGGTATATTGGTATCAAAAAGCCCAAACTCATTGTTCATCACATCAGAGAGCCAAGTGTTTTGAAATCAAGGCGCTATATTGTGTTATAGGCTCATTTTGGGGTTGCTGGTAGATAGAAATCTAAAGTCACATCAGACTCGTACACATCTTGTTTGGATTTCACTTAAAAAAAATTTCTTTTTGCAAATCCTACAGCCTTGTCTCTACATGCTTGTCAAACTTTCTGAGACTTGCTTTCATGTAGTCTTGGCCTTTGGTCTTGTGTGAGTAGCCTTGACTTTTGTAGCCACACCAGCATCACAGCTCTGGAGATGGTTATGCCAGCCTGCCTGTCTATTACTTATCCACACTGGACAAAAAAACAGAAATGAATGGACCAAATGGCATTCATTCTTGCTGCATAAATTTTCATAAAAACTTGAGTGATCTCTAAGTTTTCCTCTAGCAACACTGTGAGGTTGTCACTTGCGGTTTTGCTATAAAATTTGGAGCAGACATTCAGATTCCCCTTAAAGATGACCAGTTGGTCCAAAACTGATTACATACAAGCGTCTGACACTCTAAAGCAGTTGACATTGATTTGATGCCTTCTAAACATTAACATGTATGCAGTCTCGCTATTCTTTAAGTTCTCGAGTAACATCTGCACTGTTCTGCAGTGTTATTTGCAGAACAGTGCAGATGTTCTGCAATTAAGACATACTAACAAATCACAACAATAGTTGCCTTGAGGCACTTTATATTGTGAGGTAAAGACTCTACAATAATACTGAGATGACACTCTATGGGCAAGCAATTGGCAACAGTGGGGAGGAAAAACTCCCTTTTAATAGGAAGAAACCTCCAGCAAAGTCAGGCTCAGGGAAGGACAGCCATTGGCTGCGAATGGTTGATTAATGATTAAATGCCGAGTGGTGTTAAACACATAGAGAGTGAAAAGACTTCTGCAGTGTTATGTACAAGTGCAGGTAATGTCTCATTTTTTCATTGTACTTTTTTATTGTTTCACAAGAAAGCGTCCTCGTTTTAGGCAGTTGGATTCATGTGCAAACACATGGCAAGATTTCATACCTCTGGTTATTTATGCAATGTTGAGTGAGTTCTGACTCATGGCTTCATGACTTGGTGTATCGCCCATTTGGACTTTGGACACCCAGTCTATTTTCTGACAAAATCTCTTGATGATCTTTGTGCCCTAATCCTATAGGATGTGTAGCATAAAACATGGATCTCAAAAATCCTAAATCTTAACAAATAAACAGTTTTAATAGACCTCTAAATGTCTTTTTCACTTCCATATAACTAAAAGCAGTGGACAGTGATATGTTGTTATCAGCTGTTCCACCAAATTTAATGGTTGGATTGCTTAAAAGGTAAAACAAAAGGTACAGAAATTGGCAAATGAACCCATCCTGATCTTGGTTGCTGTTGCTCAAAAAGCATAAAAGACATCATGTAGCTAACTTTAATGCAGCATTGTTCACTTAAATATATCACACATCCTACTGGCAAATCTGGGATGTGCTGTTCAGCCTGTTTTGTTCTGGGATTCTTGGGGTCTCACTGCTCTTCTTTCTGCCTCAAACTTTCCATTTATGCTCATAATACTGCAAGAAGGTGTCCTCATCTTCCTGACTTATGCTTCCCACATATGCATACGGAGAGGCAGGTAGGTCCCCAAAGAGAGCCATTCTGCCAAATATATATTACTGCTAATGGAAATAGCAGTCTTTTTTTAATATAGTGGTCTTGAATTAAATACTGCCAGCATAAGTCATCTCAGGGCACTTCATATGGTACGGCTGAGACCACAGAGTGTTATAGAGAGAGAAACCCACCAGTTTCCTTTGAGCAAGCACTTGGGGTGGGGTTTAGTGATTTGTAATCTTAACCTCCTTTTTTGTTCTTTGCTTTGGCCGCCCATTACATTCCAGATGAACTGTCACACTTTTTAAATTGAATTCGTTAAATTTGAGATACCCCGAAGACACTGCTCAAAGCGTGTTTGCGCCACCCTTCTTATGACGGCAGTTCTTCTTCCCTTCAGCCTCCTCATCTGTTTTTTTTAATATAGATGCCGTGTAAGATGTTTTATTCCTCCCTCCTCTCTCTGACTAGTACTGTTGGTTTTAGAGATCTCAGCAGACTGAATAGAGGAGGCTTTGCTGCAGGCGGCTCCTTCTCCCTAATGAGAGAAATGGAGCCGTTCGCTGCAAACGTGCACATCTGTGTTCGGCGCGCACGTGTGTGTTCGTACCAGCGCCTGCCTGTGTGTAAGCAGTCGGAGCAGCTGAGTGTTTATGTATGTGGTTTTGTGAAATTGCTCGTGTGAAATATTATGTGTGTGTTTGAGTCAGCGTGTTTCTGTGTGTAGCTGTGGGGTTTGTTTTTGAGTGTTTTGTGTGCACGTGTGCGTGTGTGTTTCATGCCTCACGTCTCCACACACTGTTTCAAATTCTTTCCTCTTGTGAAACTGAGGAAACTGAACAGTTTATGTGGCTGTTGAACACAACATTTCATTTTCCCACTGTGTGCTGATGTAGTTGACTGGCTTCCCTGTGTGCTCCTGGAGGAATTCAGCTCCATGTTTCTTCCTCTCACTTTGTGTATAACGGCAACTGTGTGTGTCTTGTGTGTACAGTTTATGATTAGCAGAGTTCTTGGATTTCTGTCTTTTTCTTTTAAACCAATCATAAATATTTAGGTAATGAGCCTCAAAATGTCATTCAGTGATTGTTGTAATTAACTCAAGAATCATTTATACTAATTGTTAAAAACTATGAAAAATGCCCTTTACTGCCTTAGGTGAGTCTTTGCTTTTTGATTCACTGATGCCAAGTACCGGTAGTCTGTTTTTATCATAAAAGAAAATCCTTAAAATTTACCTTCACATTATGTTATTGGAGATAGCTACCAAGCTAACAATGAGAAGGCAAATCAAGGAAAAAGCTGAATCCTCAACTGCTACAATGAGACTCCCAAAAGGTTGATTCTGTTCATCTGGACGTAGCGTTTTGTGGGAGAAACGTTTCGTCACTCATCCAAGTGACTTCTTCAGTCTCAGCTGACTGCAGGTTTCCCCAACCTTATAAACAGTACATTTGCACTGTGACTGAAACCAGCTCACTGAATAAACAATCGACTGTGAGGTCATTTCCTTGATCATTAACATACAAATCGATTGAGCATGCATCAAGACTGCTATAATGAGACGATCCGGTCATTGTCCTCTAGAGAGGAATTCTGCTGGAGTGGTCCACTTGTATTGGTATTTACCAAGTTGATTTCTGTGATCACCTTTATCCTATGATAAAATATTTCTGTCATGATGGGAGCGGTGCCTTGGGTTTGAGGAATGGTGTTCCGTTAATCCAGTAGAGCTCCAGCGTCTTGGAAAATCAATTCCACTGAACACTGGAGCTGTTCTGGTGGGACATCATACTGACTCCTCACCTTATTAAGACACTTAAGGGCTCGTTACATCTGCATTTGTTGCCTTTGAGAACAGTAGCACACTCCAAAATTGTCGTTGTGGCCAGGCTGAAGATACAACTGTTTTTTTCTACCATTCGATCCTTTCGTCTTCAACCCCCCGAATCCCAGCTGGTCACGACAAATGGCTGCCCCTCCCTGAGCCTGTTTCTGTCAGAGGTTTCTTTGTCCTGTTTAAATGGTTTTTCCTTCCTACAGTCGCCAATTGCATGCTGCTGAGAAAATATTTGTTTTTGATTGAAATTCCGGACTTTTACAATCTCCTGCAACAGTGCAAACACTTAGCTGCCCCTGACTGGAAGAACCCCCTCTTGTTGCCGGTCTGCTCTTGGATGTTAAAGTGAAACCAGCATATTTGCAGCTTGTCTGAAGACTTTCAAAACGTATTTCTGAAAACATTTGAAGTGAGAAATAAGTCAAGAAGCTTTAAATTGGTTTTTATTTTGGATCAGTGTTCTTATAATTTTTTTTAGAAGTTTCCAGTTGCCTCATGTCAAGGCTGATGCCCCTGATTCACATAGGGAAAGCCTAGACTTAAACTGTATGCAAATTAGAAGGAGGCAACACGATGCCTGGGCTCTTGAAACCCAACACACCGAAGAGAAAACAAAGGTGAACTGCAATTTGAGGCTTAAGTAAATGTGATGGAAATACTAATTACAATAAAACAGAAGCACATAAGAACTAAACTGGTTAAAAAATAATTTTAAGTCACTGCAGTTTTCTGTTGAACAGCTTTAAATGTAGAACCAAAAGTATCTGGAAAACCTAAAAAGAAAAGAAGCATTTATGTGCAGTATAGCTGAAATCAATCACACCTGTTCACGTCACTGCACGTCAGCACCCGGTGCTGTATGACTGCAGTATATCACCATGCTCTTCATGTCACTGTCACCGTGTGTGATGAGTGTGTTCCACACGTGCCTCATGTTTTGCCACAGCAGTTGAGAGGATTACTCTCGAGGCTACACAGAGAGAAAATACAACACAAAAAAAAGCATGAAAGAGTGTGAATTGACCATAAAGTGCTGCCGCTCTGAAGGGATTAGAAGGGGTTAAACTGCAGGGTGTGATAAAGACTAGCAGACAAACTGCTGCTGTGCACACGTGTGCGTGTGTTTGTGAGAGAGATGTACAAATACCATGACCTACTGGAACCACATTGTCATTCTTGAAGAAGTGGATTTTTGTGCGTTTATGCTACTGGATATGTGTGTGTTTTTCAAGGAGTGTGTGTATGTAAGCGTGACACCCCAGAGACACCCCAATTACCACACCGAAAAAATATATAGAGAAGAAGCAAGATGTGTTTGTGTTCATGAGGGAGCGCTCGCGAGACAGGGAGAGTGAGGAATTGTTGCAAGTGTGCCGTTTAAGAATGACTTAGTGGCTGTTAGGAGTGTAGCATGCAGCAGGAAGACTGTGCAAAGCCTCAGTTCATCATGACAAATGCAAACACTAGCACCGTGGCAGTCAAGTTTTGTTTGTTACCTTGGAAAGCTGAAAAAATAAAACACCCTCTTATCGTAAATTACAGGCTTGGATTCGTACATGTCCTATTGATGGATTTTTTTTATCAGCTTAAAATAGGTTGCCTTTTTAAACATCATTATACCACTGGCAAATTAGCTGTGGTGGCTTATTACGTTGTTCCTAAAAACAACAGAAACAGATGGTTTCCTCAGTCTCATGCTGTTGACGCGTTCCTTAATTAAAACCACGTTCCCCACACATCTTGTTGTTTTGTTGTATGGAAAAGGGTATATTTTTCCTTTGAGGGCATTCCTCAGTGCTCATTAACAACCACCAGAGCCCTCTGAATAATGCTTTCTTTATATTACAGGTTCACGCTAAGTCCAACAAATTTGATTATTTTAACTCTGAGAAGTAATGCCCCCTGACCTCTCTCGCTCTTGCTATGTTGGCACAGATGCTACTAAATACTACAATACCCATGAGCCTCACTGTTTATCACTTTTAAGAAGTCAGTCGAAAAGGATTTGGGGTGATCATTATGAACAAAGCGCTGCAGCATGGCTCCAGAATTCATCAAAAATTATTGATGACTTTAGTACGGTGGCCCTGAGAGGTCAAACACACTGCAACACTGCAATCTGCAGGTGGGCCACCATACTTTAGGCTAATATTAGCCTTCACGCATGAGTCGACTTGCCTCCTTGATATGGCGTTAGCTTGGGCCATTCTCTCTGATTGACCCCAGTGTGTGACTCAGGTTGTCTTGTGTTGGAGTGTCTGTTTCCTTGTGCGTTTTCGGGTTTCCCTTGAAGTGTTTCATGTCAGTTGATTTCCTGTTGTAGAGTTTTGTGTCTTGGATTTCTGCATCAGCCTGATTAAAGGTTTGTTTTCTGTTAGCTCAGTCTGCCTTTGGAGTTTGGGTCATCTGAAATTCATGATGCTGCTTGTGTTTCAAACTGTGCATGCCCCTGGAATGAGCAAAGTCTTTCACTCGAATTAACTTTGGACACAAGCAACAGACCTAAATATACAATTATAAGCTACTGTGTAAGTTGTTTAAATACAGAAAAATCCTTCAAATCCTCCAAACGCTAAATTGCACTGCTTATGTGCAACTTTCTTCTGTCTGTGTATTGGACTCCACATTATGTAGCAAATAAAACCCTGCTCGATTTGCACGTAAAATGCTCAACCTTTGTAACAAAGATCCCAATGCAGTGGTCTTAGGAATAAAAGGAGTACACAATATAGAGTATTACATGGTCTCTCCCCCCCCCCCCATATTGCCGACACGCTCCTGCAGACATGACATATTCGAGCTGGCTTAAGATCAGACGAGCTCCGCAGTTATTACAAATTCCTAACAGTCCCCAGGCAATACTAGTCCTGTGTGGCTACAGGGTTCTGGGAGGTCTCCGACCATTTGCACCACTAAATACAATTTGTGTAATTTTGCACCTCTACACAAACTTTCAGCTTTAATTAAGTTGGTTTACAAAAACTGTTTACATTAATATCATTAGTGATTACTATTCCATTAAGCGTGTAGGAATTGAAGTCTTTTTTTCTCTTCTTTTTTATACACTTCCTTTATTTTCACAGGCTCAAAATTAATTGGAAAGTTGACCATTTTGGAGTTGTATGGGTTGTTCTGTCACTATTGCAAGACATTGAGCATTATTCTCTGTATATTGTTCACATATTTTTGGTGCTTGATTCGAGGGGGATTTCACCACTAACAGCTTGCACAACTGTGCGGCAATCATACTTTCAAACATCTCATTCTTGCTTTCTTTTCGCTCTGCTTTCCCATCTTGCCCGTGTTTGGCGGCCCCTGTTTGGCTTCTGGAAATGATTATGTACCAGACAGACCAATCAGATAAGGCCCCTACAGTGACTGCATGAGGTCATGGTTTAGGGTGAGATGTCACATTCCTCCCCTCTCTGATTAGATCCACTCTTCACACTGTTACACTGTAAACTGTCACAGCTGCGGGACTGCATTTGCACCGAAATCAAGCCCTTGCCTTACTACATCGTAATTGTTTCAAGAGGATACTTGGGTGATGTCATACTTGCAGACAACTCACTTCACAGGCAACTTTTGCATGATGTGCACTGTCACTGTTGCACACAGGGAGACATTAATACACAGAACAACGAGAGACTGTGAATTGGAATTTGTTTTATGTGCAGCTGTTGTACTGAAATCCATTTTCCATTGCCAAAGTCAACCAAACCAAGTTGTGCCAGGCTAAGCTTGAACATGGCTAATGGAGCCATGGATTTTTATGTGTTTGTCCTGGTTCAGTGTTTCTGGCACTACATGCTTGGAGTCTCTGCACATTTTTTCCACATTTTGTAGGCTGGAAAAAGAGGCTACAGGGCCAGAGCAAGGGCTTTATACTACTGCACACACACATTTCTGTTCAAGCCCTGTGACCTGGGTTGACCTCTTCTCGTTGACACTTGCCCATCTGCACATGTGCCAGCTTCAGTCAGTTTTCAATACACAGTTTCAGTTACATCTCATTCAAAAATCAGCACAAAATCATTGGAGCAGCCTGATTGTTGACATTTGTGTGTTGATTAGGGCTTTACATTTATTGTTGCTGATGTTTTGTTTGTGCGAAATGTGTGCCTGCTGGCGAAAGACGATGTCAGCTACAATGATACGGTGAAGGGGGATTACTACTCAAATGCAGCGAGTATATCAACTCAAACATCTGGTTCCCTCTGAGTGTGAGTGAGCTGTAGACCTGAGTGTTACCCCACTCCAGAGGTCCTTCAGGGAAATGAATGGGGCTAATGCACAGAGAGGGGCTGACACAGCCAGATTAACAGATTTTTATCACCACAAATGGAACTTGTTTCGCTATCTGTAGAGCCTTCCTTTTTCACATAGTCACACAGGCATAATTAGTATGCTTCACATGAACGGCCCTTGTTTTCCCCCCTCTTTTCACAGTCTCTTGCTGTGTAAGGAGAGAGCTTTTTGGGCAGATGCTTCTGGTTTTAGTGTAGTGCATCTTTTTCAGCAAAACAAAAGTCACGGATACCTGGCTAAATTAACCAATGAAACACAACCAGGAGACTCATTATGTACAAAAAGTTTGTTAACTTTTCTGAAAATGTTTTAGTCATTCTTTAAAATGAGATTCCTATCCAAACATTTCATAATACTGATTATTCCAGAAATCTCGGTATGTCCATCCATCTGTTCTTTGCCTATCTTGAGAACTGTTCAAACTTGGTGGGCTTAGTTTGGGGGACATGAGTAAGTGGATACAATGCCCCGTTTGATGCAGTTTAGAAAAGCAGCTCACATATTATTCAATTACATTTTATTTGTGTAGCCCCAAATTGCTTTATATTGTAAGGTAAAGACCCTGATACAGGGGTGTCCAACTCCAGGCCTCAAGGGCCGGTGTCCTGCAGGTTTTAGATGTGTCCTTGATCCAGCACAGCTGATTTAAATGGCTGAATGACCTCCTCAACATGACTTGAAGTTCTCCAGAGGCCTGGTAATGAACTAATCATTTGATTCAGTTGTGTTGACCCAGGGCAATATCTAAAACCTACAGGACCACTGGCCCTTGAAGCCTGGAGTTGGACACCCCTGCCCTAATATAATGGAGAGAAAACCCCAATAATCACATGACATGAGCAAGCATTTAGCGGCAGTGGGAAGGAAAAACTCCTTTAACAGAAAGAAACCTCCAGCAGAAACAAGCTCAGGGAGGGGCGGGGCCATCTGCTGTGACCAGTTGGAGGTGAGGCGAGGGAGACAGGACAAAAGACACACTGAGAGCCAGAGATTAATAGTAACTATGACTAAATGCAGAGTGGTGTATAAGCACACAGTGAGTGAAAAGAGGTGAGTTTACTTTACTAAGGGAGGGTTCATGGTCAACTGATCCAGTCCTAATTATATACTTTATCGAAAAGGAAAGGTTTAAGCCTGATTGTAAAAGTAGAGAGAGTGTCTGTCTCTGGGAGCTGGTTCTGCAGTAGTGATGCCTGAAAGCCAAACACCGCAAGTAATCCAGCAGTCTGAGAGCAAAGTGCTCTGTTGGGATGATATGGCATTATGAGGTCTTTGGGATAAGATGGGTGCTAATTATTCAAGACCTTTTATCTGAAAAGAAGGATTTCAAATTTCAATTTTTTTGTCCATTACTGATGTGTTTCCCTGTAGATTGACTGCTGCCTGCTCCACTCTGTGTGTAGTGCAGGGGCATGCATATACACACAAAGGTATGCTTGTTTGGCTGTCTCTGCAACCACATTGATTGACATCAGTGTGTCTCTTAAACCCTCAGTGCAACGTGCACATTTGCTCTAAAATGCTTGCAAAGATTGTCGGATAAGTGTACAGAATCGTTTTTATGATTTTATCTCATTTAATTTACCTTTTTGTCTTCGCTTTCCCATTAAAAATGTTTGCATGAGCAGTTCTTCAGAAAGCAGTAAGCCACAATCTGGCCCCTCAGCATGCCATGTTTTGGACTGTCTATACAAACTAATAGTAATTTTAATAATAATCAGGATTGCATTTTTTAATGAATGAGTTCTGAACTAATGCTGCACAATGTTTTACTTATTTATGTGCTCACATTTTGCATAGGCATATTTCTGCTTCCTGTTACATCTACATTTCCTTCTCTTCTTTCTTTTATTTTCATGCATTTTTATGACAGGACTGTTTTTGGGTTGAAGCTGAGCCATTCATCTAGCATTAAAAAAATGTGCAAGTGAATGTGTTAAAAACGTCTTACTGCTTTGTGATGGAAATGTTCAAAAAAGCGTATGGGGCCAGGCAAAAACAAATAAACAAATTGAGCCTGTGAGACGATAGCTGGTCATTGCCAAGTTACAGCAACTGAAAAAAAAATGTTTCATGAATTGACTGAAAATGTTCCAAAGCCCTTGAAATTTGGGATGTGAGGCTTTTTGACGGAAGTTATCACTTCTCTAACACTGGCACCGGTAACGGATATATGTTCTCAAAACTGGAATATGGCCTCTCACTCTGTGCCAAGAAATCCTGGCAAATAAAACCAATGCTTGTTTCCAGATTGGTGGTTTCAGTAGCACAAACATATGGCAAAGGCAAAGTTGTCCTAAAGAAGAAACGGTCCAACTGAATCATTCAGCTGACTGTAAGTTATACCTAATTTGGAAGCTAAAGTGTTACAGGCAGACATCTAGTTTAAAAATGTTATTATAGTCAAAGTATCTTTGGCCAAAATGTGGAACCCTGAGTTGCACCTGATGTGAACAACTCTGTGGAGTTATGGCTGTAATTTGAACTTGGAAGGCCTACAGTAACTGCTCCTTGTACTTTTTAAAGTTGGCCTACCTCAGTTTTAGCTCGTCTTTAGTGTGAATGGCTGTATGTGCTAAAATAAGCTTGACCCTGAGTGGTGGAAGACTCAGGTCGGGATGTTGTCTGTGTTGTCGTTTTTCAACACCTCATCAGAAGATACCAAATGTACCAAATGACCAAATATCACCAAATGCCATCCCCGCTTTTTCACCACATGGTGACATCCAGACAACATTGGTTGATAAACCAAGAAAACTTCAGGTAGCGCAGATCCCAAAAACATCCCTTAACTACAGGTTTTGCATATTCATAAGAAGATATCTAATTATAGAGAATTAGGTATCTCTTTAAGAGTTCCAAGAACAACTTGTTTTAGTGGACTCTAACCTCATGAACTCCTCTGTTAAAACCGTCTCTCAGTGCCTCAGGGAGTCGTCCTTTCCAGGTTAAGAGTAGGTGGCATGTTTACAGTATTGGATTGCTCCCTTGGAGGAGGTCCACCGAGACACAATCCCTTCAGTCTCTGTCCCCCACCCTCCTCCTTCTTCCCTGTCTCTCTCCCATCAAGGCCTTTTTCATGATCTCACGCCCTCTCTGACCCTAAGGCCCAGGGGAGTCCTCTCCGCATGCCTGAAGGAAAAACAGTTTAACAGCAGTATTGCGAGGACGCTAGCTGTAACATAGCCTGACTGAATATTTATACAGCAGCAGCAGGTCGCTTTCTGTGGATGGATGATAAGAGCAACCCTGTCATTTTGCTGCTGAACACTATTTTCATTTTCCCAATGTGCTCCTGGCAGGAGCCGTACCAACTGGTCAACATTAACAGTGCCTAGGGTGTGTGTGTTTTTTCCACACTGACCCTCTTTATCGGTACTTTCAAAAAGCTAGAATTACTTTGGAAAAAAGCCTTTTAGAAAGTTTGCCTTGACTCTCCTTTCTGCTTTCTGTCTTTATTATGTTGTCTCATGTGCACTTATCACTGTGTTAACTGCTTAAAGAAGAAAGCTTGTTATTATTATAATTGCTTAAAGAAGGGCAAGCAACAGTGACAACAGTCTGTACCTTATAATTTGACTGAAAGTGTTTTTTGGGGGGGAGTTGCGCGTGCTAGAATGATGTTTTCCGCACTTAAAGAAAAAGCAAATCGAAGGTGAGTTCCAGTACATCGCTGCTTTTAACGAGGACAGCTAACATATGTGGTTGATTATTTATGAACCCCTATGGGCTTGTGTCTGCCAGAATCTACGCCGCACTGCTGCACCAATCTAAAATATGGCTTAAAGGTTAACAGGAGCAAGTCATGAATATCTATAGCTGAGTTACAGAAGTGCAACAAGCTGCTGGACGGCCTCCAGGTCCTCTAGATAAACATACAGTCAGAGCATGGCGCGGAGGCTTTGGGTTAAGACAACAACAACTTCAGATTGTGGTGAGAAATCTAATTTGTGGCAGGGGAGCTTGAACTACATTTGTGAGACTGTGTAAAGGTCATGTGCTGCTACGATTAGGATGAGGATTTCTTTATAGTCATAGTGTTATCTGCAGTCTGGACAGTTTTTTAATGCCCAGTTATTTGATTATTTGCTTGAAATTCTAATCTACGTTCTAAATTCAGTGATTTGCACAGATTTGGATTCTATTCGTGGTGGGCGAGAGGCACGTGCTCACTTGCAGTTGTGTCCATATGCATATGTATTTCCCTCTCTGCAGGTAGATGGGCTGTCCACACAGTCACAGCAGACTGCCAGCATGCTGCCACTGCGGAACCATAATTGTTGAATAATATGGAAAAATAATTAATTAATTATTAACAAATGAATAGCTGGAAAAAAATCATCTACTTCTCTGTGTCTAATACTGCCAAGAAACATGCAACAGTTGTACTTGTTCTGCTTTGCAACTTGTGGAGGCTTGGACTAGCAGCAGGTAAACCAGTTCCTCACATGCCTGCAGGTTTATGTTACAGTAGAGTGGATCTCCTGAGCAGTAGGACAACCTTTGCCAGGTGGAGACCAAGATGGTTTATGTTCACATCTCAGACTCTACAGAAAACGTGAGACGAGGTTGCAACCACTGAACTCACAAAATTGTTGCATGTCAGATAATAAATGGTAATTTAACAAATGACTTCTGACGTCTAACTGAGCAGCAATTAATATACCTAATTTCACAAGCCTGTGTGTAGACATGCTGTCTCTCACCCCAAACCAATTGCCCCTCCTCTCTCTGGTTCTGCTGGAGGTTTCTTCCTGTTAAAAGGGAGTTTTTCCTTGCCACTGTCACCAAGTGCTTGCTGCTAGGGGGTCGTCTGATTGTTGGGATTTTTCTTATTATTTTTACTTTAATATTTATAATATTAAGAGCCTTGAGACGAGCCGTGAGATGAGTTGTGATTTGGTGTTATATAAAGAAAAATTAAATTAAATTGAGGTGACGTTAATTTAATTAAATTAATTTAAACATGCTATTGAGCATTTTATAGAATATGATTAGTGTCTTACAAAAATGACAAACGAACTTTAAAAAGAAAGACCCAAAGGGAAAGTACTGCTGGACTGCTATGTATGATCGGGCTGCCAAAGTTCAAATGTGTTGCAAGAGTAACAAATTCCAAGAGTCATTTTTAAATTCTTCATTTACCTTTTTGTTTCTTTTTTGCTTTTAGCCCTTTTTGTTTGTCTGTATACTTTAATGAGGCAAATGGATACACATCATCTACAGTTGTAAGTGTAAAAACCTCCAGCTATAAATCTTGGACTGCTCATGACCTAGGTTTGAATATCTTCTCTGTCATTTGTTTCACTGTCCCAGTCATCAGACAGCAGTAATATCCACAATGATACTTTATTTACTCTTTATAGGAAAATGATTCTTCTACTTAACCGCAGAAAGGTCAGAGGTGAAGTTCAGCTACAGAACAGCAGCTGTGGAGGGATTTCACCAGTGGGTTCTTAATGATTTAGTCTTCAACTGGAGATCGTCATGCTGGACTGTCATTCACACCAATATCAGTTCCTCTTTCGTTCTTTCCAATTAAATGAGAATGAAAAGAACGTTCACACAATGGTTTGATCTGTTTCCCTGCTAAGCTGTGGCCCTAGCAGCAGCGCTGGAATGTTGTCAGGTCTTAGACGTTATAATCAGAACCAGATTCGGCAAGCCAGGATCCCGTCCAATCGCAATCAAGTTAAAGCAACGCCTCAAGAATTCGCCCCTCTTCCTCTGTGACTGTAACCTCACGTCAAGAAATGTAGCTCCAGATTTGATTAGCAGTGGAATTGTAGCAGACGCTTTCAGTGTTTCTTTGTAAGAGTCCTCCAAGTCAAAGCAAATTAGGCCCCAGCCCTCTGTTTGATGAGATTATTTCCCAGGGATCTCTCAAGGAAAAGAGGTCTGTTGTGGATTTAGTGTCAAATGTGAATGAAGTGTATTGTCTGCTTGTCCAAAATGTAAATGAGAAGATGGGTGGTGTGGAAATTTTCACATGAAGAGAATCAATTTTCCAATTGGAATTCACTTATAGCACGGCTGAGTTTTTCACCGTTCTGACACAGAGCCCTTGGCTCTCGCTCGTCAGGGCATCACTGGAACCACTTTGGCAGCCACCGCATCACAATTTATTACGACGGGAAGTGAGGGCGGGTTAGAAATATTCTTTGTGGACACTAATCATAGAAAAACATTCACTGAATGATTTTTTTTTTTTTTTTGTCTGGAGCCACTTGAATTTTTTCTTTTTTTGTGACTTGGACAGAAAGCTGGAAGACATAATATTCGCCTCAGTTTACAGCTTGGACATCACTTTCTACATTGGTCTGTCTGTTTAATATTTGTATTAAAGTAGCATCGATGGTAGTGATTGATTTGTGTTTGAGATTTAAGAAATGCCTTTGGATTTAAAGATTTTTTTATTTAGAGATCGACTTTGTCTCTCTTGAATGCCTCTGCTTGCAAAAAGGAAAGAAAAAAAAAACAGGAAAACTTCCAAACCAGCCTAAAGAGTCCTCTTTTTGTATTACTGTGAAAAAGACCTTTGAGTTCCTCCTTTAAATATGAGTGCTAGTACTAATGAAACAAATGTATTCACACTGGTGTGATATCTAATCAAAATGTCACACGGGGATCATCTTAGGTTAAGTGCTTCTCAGTCTCCTTGAGACCGCCAGTTGGTACACTGCAGCATCTCAAACTAGCTCTACTAAATGTGGAAATACTGTAGGATTAATAGTTTGGGTGATGACCGATAATAGCTTTTAGTACTTTTATATCCTCCATAGAATATACTCCAGACGTCAACGTAACGTCATTCAAAAATTAACCTGAGAAGCTAAATGATAATCCACGCTTTTAGAACAGCGATGTAGTTGTGCATAATAAAGCCGTGTTGGTGTTGTTCCTATAACTTTATGATAAATCTCCCCGCACCATCACGACCTGACCAGTCATGTTTTTGTGATGTCATAGCAATTTAAGGGAATAAACCACTCATGGGACCAATTTGCCTTTGGGGTTTTCAGCAAGAAAGCCAGGCTAGAAAGGCTTTTTAGTACATGATTATGTTGTTAAAGAGTCTATTTTACTGGGTAATGTTTTCTGGGTGGCGTGGTGGTTTGCACCACTGCCTCACAGCAAGAAGATCCTGGGTTTAAATCCACCATCTGCCCTGGGTAACAAAAAAAGGGTTTCAGCAGATTTTTGGACTAAACCAAAGTAAAGTGTAACTCAAACAATAATTTCATGTTTATTTTTGGTCTCATGTGGAATAAAAGTGTTGGTGTCTTTCGCAGCAGTGCTGTGACAACCCTGAAATGTGATTGGTCAGTTGCAGTGTTGGTCGTGAAGCAGTATTACTGTAATGTTTTTAAAATGAATACAGTGAGGTCAGAACCAGTAAGACTGTATATTCAGACTGTTTTTTTGTAAGACACAGCAACTAATTTAAATCTGCCACCTTGGGTTCAGTTACAATTACAGTGCCATATGCTGATGTGTGTTTGTGTGTGTTTGTGTGTGTGCAGATGGAAGAAGATGAAAGTTTGGATTTACTAACACGAAGGCGGCGCGCGAGGGGTTAAACGGTCTAGATTTAGATGAGCTCTTCCTCCATCTGATCTGAACTGCTGTGTGCACTTTAATAAGCACTTTCATTTATATTAAAGATGCAAATGTAGCCTTTACAGGGAGATTGATATGCATGGAGGAAGTGTGCGAGTGTATGTGTGTGCACCGCTTTATCAAGGTCCTCTGTTCATTAGCCTAGTGTAATTGTGTTAGCTGTGTTGCTGGCAAGGCGGGAAGAAAATATCTGTGTGTAAAGGTCACATCAGAGGAGAGATGACATACGGATAGATGACACACTCATGCACACATGACGTTCACGCACATACTGCCGTCCGCATCCGCCAAACATCTATAGCGAGACGCACACAGCCACATTCTCAGATGGAGACAGCTTTGGCTGTGGCTGCTAGTGTGTTTTGCCCTAAGGTATGCATATGTCTTTGAGTGTGTGTGTGTGTGTGTGTGTGTGGTGTGTGTGTAGGTGTAGGTATGTGTAGGTGTGTGAGTGGCTGCTCCAAGTGGCAGTGTTTAATCAAGTGTGATATTCCTCCTCTCTAAGCTTGGCATCTGCAGTGTAGGCAGCAGAAAGAGCAGATAAATTATCTCCTGTGGTGTGTGTGGTGCTCATAGGATTTCTTTTTTTTTTTTCACGAGTCTATGACTGTCATTCCGCTGGTTTTTGTAGACCTATGCAGCATTCGATCATATTATGAGATGAAAAACCAGAATGCAGTCAAAGAAATCTCGCTGTCTACACATACAGGCTTTGAAGACAGGATTAGAATCATAAATAGCAACAGAAATGACAGTGAGAGCGCACATATACATAAACCTATCCCCAAATAACTTCCTTCCAGTTAGTGGGTGTGAGAGCCCTCTTACCTGATGAAGTGTGCGGCTTGTTTGTGCCGTGTAAAATGAAATAAAATAACTTTTCCGTTTGGGCGAGTAGTTGACACGTTATACCGATTAGGATCACACTATTTCCTGCCTGTGCGTGGGTGTATAATTGTGGCTCTTCAGAATGGATATGTGCAATATTAACTATCCTTATGATAGAAGTTCTTAATCATTTAAAAAGGTGCAATCAGAAATTTTCATGACTTCTCTAATAAAAGGGAAAATGTAATTTAAATTCGGCCTTGTGTCCCATTGCATCGATCACCACCAGGAACTTCCTTTCTTACCCTTTGCATCGGTCCATATTTATTTGCCATGGTGGGGTGGAGAGACGTCGCTGTTACGGCCTCTGGCCTCGGAAGAAGTCAGCCGGCCTTCCTTTAAGGAAATCCAAGCGTGCCAGGACTCACAGACGATTGGCTGGCTGGGGACCCGGGGGGTTGCACCTCTGGGGAAAAGGACCAATCAGCGACTGATTGTACTCGCATGCTTCTGTCTGTGAGCCTTGCTTGTGAAACTGTTTAAGGTGTGGAATTTTTTTTAAAAGTGTTTAGTTGTGTTACTGCCCGTGAGGCTAGCTTTATTTTCTACTCGTACGTGAGCCTGTTATTTTCTTTCTTCATCTGTAGATAAAACTGTGCCCTGACTGATCTCTCTCATGTGGGTCATTTATGTTACCTCCCATGTCCCCTAGCAGAGCCTGGTCGTAACAGTCGCTGACTGATCTTTAGGCCTGTGTGAGTGAAGACTAAGAAGGAACTTATAGATGGAGACTTATACAATATCAGTAGGCCAAGCAGTGTAATCATGGGAGGACTGTAATCATTTGTTGGCCTTATTTTTGCTCTTAAGTCGTAGTTAGCTGCAGAACAGAAGGGAATTTAGTACCTAACTTAAAGAGACTTGCTTAAAAAAAGGTATAAGCCAGAGGTGCAGTATTGCATGAGGTGAATAAGACAGGCGTTTTGTCTTGGCCTAAACATAAAGAAATACTGTAGTTTGGGTTCCAGATCTGATTATGTGTAAAACCATAAAGCAGAGAGAAAGTCACAATAAAGCGGTGAAATGAAAACTTTCTCTTTAGTCTGCAGGACAACAGCTGCTGCTGCAGGACATCTCCAAAATCTATCTGCTATTTTTCACAGTTTTATTCATCAGCTTGATTTTCTTTTTAGGAGCATAAAGGACATTCAAAGGGTGGTTAGTGACCTGCCAGAGTGGCTGATGGAGTAGGTAATTATCAAAATTTACCAGTATTTGGCTCATTGCTGCTGTTAATTTTTCAAGTAACTATTCTTCGCAGCCAAAAGGCTTTTATCATGATTATCAGCAGCAGCAGTTATTTTAACCTCTTAGCACCTCTTTAAATGATTGAAACATTCTGACTGTGTTCAGAGCAGCTCCGAAAGCAAAGTGGACGTGCTACTTCAATTGGCCATTACGTTATGATTGAACCCATAGATAGGTTCACTGTCAAGTCACAGCACTCGTTTTCTGTTATTTCCATGAAAATGAGGCTGTTATCGCCTGCATTTGAAGCCTCACGTATAAAATCTTCGCATTGATGATCAACTTATAGATACTGATGTTTGTAAGAGTTTTTAGTGCAGAGCAGTGCGCTCAGACTGCTGTGCCACAATAATGCAGAGCTGACAGATTGGATGGTTGGTGTCCTGGGGTTTTACATATTAAAATATTATTTTTCCAAAACACTTAAGACGTCACTGGAAATTTGGAAAGATTGACCATGTGCTGATACAATAAAGCTGACAAGGTAGAGCTGGAGAAACCACCTCCATCATCTGCAGGGGTATACCAGGGGAACTGTCAGAGAGATGGAATTTAGGCTTACAATAAAAACAGAAGCACCGGCGTGCAAGTTTGACTTCTCTGTAAATTAGCTCGTACACAACGGACAGCTTAATGCATCTCTATGGTCACAGTGAGCGTGCAGCTAAGGTCACAGAGCCTATAAATGATAAAACTGCAGCAGCTTAAAAGAAACAGTGTGCACACTTGGGCAAACAGTATTACATCAGTCACAGAGTTTGGTTTTAGTTCTTCAGCTGCTGGTAATATTGTAGGATTGGTGATGATGCATATTTATCAGACATGTCTCAACAACTTCTGGTTAGATTCTCATTAAGCTTCAGGTGGACATTTGTGGTTGCCAACAATGACATTTCTGGTCTCAACAAGTGCACTGCATGGACAAAGGTTCTGAGCCACTTCTCTGTATGTTTTCGGCCTTTTCAGTCCCATTGTCACAGGTAAATAAAGTCAGGCACCTAGTATTTTAGCTTTCTGACTATAGCATTTATTTCAAAGAACCACTGTGGTTAAGTGTGCAGAGCCTTTAGCATGGTTGTATACTCGCCGTTATGGTTTAAAGAGAGTCTAAAATGCAGATTTTTATGGCAGTGAATCAACTGAAGATATTCAAACAACAGGACAAAGTGACACTTGCTCATGAACCTATCTGCCATCTAACACTGCAGCTCCTCTTAGCTTTGCAGAAGTGAGGGGATGCTTTCAGCACTCTAACATATTACTGGAAACCGAAAACAGAGCTCAGAGGACAGCTAATATGGGATTATTGGATCGGAAACAAAAACAACATTATGTTTAACCCTGTCTGTCACAATAATTCCAGTATTATAAATATATAGTAAGCATGCACTGGTTGAGCAAAATAGGCTAGAAAGACCGCATCTATAATATAACTGTGGTAATAATTGCACCTGTGCTTTGGTGCATTATGTAATTATAGTTAATGGTATCGGAGTATTTACTTTCAAAGTCCTTAAAATGAAAATATACCTTGATAATGATTATTATCATTATTATTAATATTATTCTCAGACTCATACAGAACAGGTGTTGCCACATCAGTGTGTTTAAATTTCTGCCCTGCTAATGACAACTGAACATTTGTACTAACAACCCCAGTTTATTGCAGGTGTTACGGCACTGCCGCAACAATAAAACAGGTTTCTATTGCAGTTTGGATATAAAGTCTCTCAACCAGGATGGATGGTGATATCCATCTTGCCTCTAGATATAAAACTACAGTACGCACATACTTTCCCATCTGCCTCCCTATACATAGACCCATTAGCAACTTTGTATAACGTTTTCTTCCTTCTTCGATTTTCTTTATGCCGTTGTTTCTGTAGTCTGTCCTTTATTTCTACATGCATGTACATACACATACACACACTCAAGTGCACTGATTTTCAGAGTTCAAATGAATGGCCCATGCAGTTTCTTTCTTTTGTTTTCTCTTTCCCCCCCCCATCTCCATCCTTCATTGCTCTCTCCCGCTCATTTTCTTAAACTGCAAAATTGCTGTTCTGCGGTTGGGAGCCAGCTTCGATTATCTGCGGCAAATTCTCTGATAAAGAACAGTGTTTCTGGGCTTATTCAAGCCCTTAAAGCCCCTCTAAATGGCTTTAGCTGCAGGGTCCCCTCTTTGGAGACTATAAACATACACATACGCACACTCCATGCAGTGATTTCAACACCCATCGTGGGAATAATCCAACTGCAGAGTCATTTATTTTCTTTTTTTTTCTTTTTTTATTATTAAAGGCTTGTCAGCACATAAAAATACCTGTATCTTGCTCTCTCTGACATTTCTATCCACTCAAGCATCTGTTAATACCCTGCTGCTGGACAGTAGTCTGTGTGCCTGCCGCATGTAGGATGCCAGCTCATGCTAGAATTATTTTCTGTTCACAAGAGAGGAAATGTTGGTGTTTTGTATTAAAGGAGACCGTAATCTTAACACAAAGGACAGGATGTGTCATTTCCTCACAGAAGCCCAGGTTGCTTTAATAGTAGCCTTTAGCTGGATAATCAAGCACAGTAATAACATGGTCACCAAAACCATTTGTTAGTAGTTTTGGCACTGGTGCAAAGTCCTGCTGGAAAAGGAAATCGCCTCTTCCAAAAAGGTTGTCCATAGATGGAAGCATGAAGTGACCTAAAATCTCCTGGTAGACGACTGCGTTGACTTTGCACCACCACCAATGCCAGCACATGACAGAGCATCACAGAGTCCAGTTACTTCATATGGACTTCAAACACCTTGGATTCTTGGACCCCGAATCTAAAGCCTTGATTTCCAAATGAAGTGCCAGATTTTCTTTCATTTAAAAAGAGAATTTTAAACCACTGAGAAACAACCCAGTTCTATTTCTTCTTATCCCAGGTATAGCTCTTCTGACTTAAATTTTGATATTAGGAATCTGACCATTTTAGTCCCTTTCCTGAATGCAATTCAATTCAGTTCAATTCAATTTTATTTATATAGCACCAAATCACAACAAAAGTCGCCTCAAGGCGCTTCATAGATACAGAGAAAAACCCAACAATCATATGACCCCCTATGAGCAAGCACTTTGGCGACAGTGGGAAGGAAAAACTCCCTTTTAACAGGAAGAAACCTCCGGCAGAACCAGGCTCAGGGAGGGGCGGCCATCTGCTGCGACCGGTTGGGGTGAGAGAAGGAAGACAGGATAAAAGACATGCTGTGGAAGAGAGACAGAGGTTAATAACAGATATGATTCAATGCAGAGAGGTCTATTAACACATAGTGAGTGAGAAAGGTGACTGGAAAGGAAAAACTCAATGCATCATGGGAATCCCCGGCAGCCTATGTCTATTGCAGCATAACTAAGGGAGGATTCAGGGTCACCTGGTCCAGCCCTAACTATATGCTTTAGCAAAAGGAAAGTCTTAAGCCCTAATCTTGAAAGTAGAGATAGTGTCTGTCTCCCGAATCCAAGCTGGAAGCTGGAAGCTAATTATTTAAGACCTTGTATGTGAGGAGCAGGATTTTGAATTCAATTCTGGATTTAACAGGAAGCCAATGAAGGGAAGCCAAAACAGGAGAAATATGCTCTCTCTTTCTAGTCCCTGTCAGTACTCTTGCTGCAGCATTTTGGATTAGCTGAAGGCTTTTCAGTGAGTTTTTTGGACATCCTGATAATAATGAATTACAGTAGTCCAGCCTGGAAGTAATAAATGCATGAACTAGTTTTTCAGCGTCACTCTGAGACAGGATATTTCTAATTTTAGAGATGTTGCGCAAATGGAAGAAAGCAGTCTTACATATTTGTTTAATATGTGCGTTGAAGGACATGTCCTGGTCAAAAATGACTCCAAGGTTCCTCACAGCGTTACTGGAGGCCAAGGTAATGCCATCCAGAGTAAGAATCTGGTTAGATACCATATTTCTAAGCTTTTCAGGGCCGAGTACAATAACCTCAGTTTTATCTGAATTAAGAAGCAGAAAGTTAGCGGCCATCCAGGTCTTTATGTCTTTAAGACATTCCTGCAGTTTAACTAATTGGTGTGTGTTATCTGGCTTCATGGACAGATAGAGCTGGGTGTCATCTGCATAGCAGTGAAAATGTATGCTATGTCTTCTAATGATGCTGCCTAAGGGAAGCATGTATAATGTAAACAGAATTGGTCCTAGCACTGAACCCTGTGGAACTCCATAATTAACCTCAGTGTGTGAAGAGGACTCTCCATTTACATGTACAAATTGGAGTCTATTAGATAGACTGAAGACACCTGTGTGAGGCAACTCTTCATGCTCTCACACCTGCCTTAAGAGTTTGAAAACAGAAGGCAACAGGACTTCTTTTAGTGACAAAAACCGATTCATCCCAATGACAAAACTCCCAAATGCAAGCTAAACAACATAGTATATGCTGTGCTGTAAAGTAAGGAGTGACCGTATGTCAGCACTGGAGAAACCAAACGGCCATTCCACAAATACATGGCACAACATAGAAGAGCCACCTCGAGCATACAAGACTCAGCTGTACACTTAGACCTAAAGGACAAAGGATTGTAGTGTTCTTATTTTGGACCTAGAAGACAGGTTTTTTTGACAGAGGACTACAAGAGGCCATGGAGTGAATTATGAACTACCTACAATACAGTCTTGATATCTCTTCCCAGGGACTTTAACCTCCATTCACATCTTACTAGGTGACCTCAATAGGTCACATGATAGGGTAGGGTCAATCTTACAGTGGTTTTACCTTTAATCCCTGGTGATGGTTATGACCCCTGTTTTTTTTTTTTCAAAATTTGGTTAATGTGTCAACATGATATAGTGGGTCAATGACCCTCAGGACCACCTCCAAAGGGGACAACCCCCATCAGGGGTTAAATACCTGGGACTCTCCACTATTTTGCTTTTAGAACTGAGGAAGCCTCTTGGACGAGGGGCAAAACATCTTCACAAACTTAAAGAAGTCCATTTGCGATCTCTTTTCAAGCTTTTACGTCTACCATGACTGGATGAGTAAGAACATACACAGACAAATGACACCAGCCTCAGTCCATCCTTTGTGGAGCTCTCCCAAATTCTTGAATTGAGCATTTGTTGATGATCTCAAAGCTGCGGTCATCCCTGTCCCATCTGTACATTTTCCTGCCACATTTTTAACATGATTCGATATAGCACTCTGCAAACAGCCTGCCTTTTTCAGCAAAGACCTGCGGCATATCCCCTTTTTGGATGGTGTCAGTGATCACCATCTGGGCAAGCGACAAGTCAGCAGTTTTACCTATGTTGTGGTTGTTTGTGATGAAATGGAGTGAGAGATACAGAGTATTCATACTGTTTAAGCAATAACCGTCAAAGTTAACAGAAAAATGGCATTTTCACTTTAAAATGCAGTGAATATAGAAGATATGAAAAAATACAAAGAATTTTTCATTGATATTCTAATTATTTGAGATGATTTTTTTTAAGCCAAACTAACCGTCAGAGCTGACCTCCAACAGATACGGTTGGGTTATCAGGCATGATCCAATAGCCCTGTGTTAATATGTGCTAAATCATCATATTGATGCTCCTCCAGGATCAACATTGCAACTGATAAATGATATCTAAGCATTCAGTTAGCATTAGCCAATAAGTTAGCAAATTTATTAAAAAGTACATTTGGCTAACAGAAACCCTAGCTTAATCATATATTTATTATGTTGTACAAATTAATAAATAAAACAACTGCAATGCTAACGATTTGTTTATTTGTAAACAAAGACATGTTTTTCTATGCTGTGCTATGCAACAATCATCATGAACCAGCATTATTTTAATGTTGCAGGAACAACACCAACATGGTGGTATCAGCTGTCTTGCTTAACTTCAGAGAAACTGAACTGGACTGAACCTTAACTGCTGGGGCCAAGTATGAGTAATAACTAGAAGAGACAATTTAAAGGGTTTGTAATTTATGCAAAATATTAATAATGCTTAAAAGCCTAGAGGAAGATTTTATCATAATTTCTTAAAAGACTGTGTAGTTTCTCCTCATTAGCTATGCATTATCTTTGTGATCCAGCCCATGCACATGACCTCAACAACAGAAGCGAGATCTATGAAAAACAAATCAACACAAAAATAACAACCCCCCCCCCCCCAAAACTGCTGTTTTTGTTTGTTTGTACTTGTGTGTAAGTAGTTTGAATTGCTGCTCTGCCTCTACCCTCCACCTTTTTGTTTCAAGGACAGTACTAGAAAACTAGTGCGGGGAAACACTCGCATACAAACATCAGGTACCAGTTGATGGATCTGAATGTTTTTAACAACAAAGAGGTGTTGACACACTCGTACCTTCCACGGGCAAAAAGTTGCTGTTGACATTTCTGCAAGAATCCATAAAAAAAAAAAGAAAACATTGACTTTTCATGTTGTTGTAGTGGAGTAGATTGTAGTGTTTTTGTATTATTTTTTTTATTGTTTTTTGGGGGATGTGTGACATGACAATCAGAAACTCAACAATGTTTAATAAAACATATTTTACTCTAAATCATTTTAATGGATGAGCTGCATGTCACCAAACAACCATTACGGTTCATTTTTCCACCTCCGGGCCTGCAGTAATTTTATGGCCAGCTGTAAACTAATGCATTATGTACTTTAATCAAAACAATAGAGCATGTCCTCTCCTTTATCAGGTTACACTAATGTTCAGAAAACAACTGTAAAAAGCATAGGTAACATTTTCCCCCCCCTACTCACAGCTTTATAATAGGTGTTTTAATTTGAGAGGCATGACCCACCTTTCCCCTTGACTGGGAAAACTCTCACTGCATTGCTACACTCATCATCACCCACCCCACCGACATGTATAAAATTAATAGTGAGTGCTTCCCTTAATGGGTGTGTGTCTGGCCCAGTGAGAGTAGCGATCCACTCACAAATGACACGGGTTGAAATAAAATTGACACCACAAAAAAATGTAAAGAGGGCTTTTAATATTACTCTGCTTACATACAGCGTTTTTTTTTTATCTTTGGTGTTTAAGGTATAACTTTGTGCAAGTTATTGTGGGCAGAATTGATATAAATGTAGCTGAGGTGATTTGCGCGTTTGCTCCTTTTGAACAAAAGTGCGGAACAGTTGTCAGGATTTCATTTTATCTGGAAAAAATCCTTAAACCCTTTCCATTCTGGCGAGCTTGGGGGAGACAGAGTGAGTGTATTGTAGGCGAGACTCAGTCAGATTAAGAATGATTAAGGCTCATCCACTCAGCTCTGCTCGCTGTGGATTCCCACTGCACTTTCTGAAAGAGTGATGGCTGATCTGCACCTGTCAGCTTGAAAAATAAGCGCGTGTGAGCGAGTCTTTGTATCTGTGGGCGTGCAAGCGGGAGTTTGTCTGCCTGTATCTCTGGCTGTGTTTATGCAAGTGTGTGTTTTTCCCCAGGAGATTTACGCCTTCCTGCGTCTCTTTGAGTGTGCCTGTGTGTTTGTGTGTGCTCCCTAAAAAAAAATGTATACTTAGAATGCAACTTTTACCTAAGCTTCTGTTTCCATGTGTGCGTGAACAGCTTTTTATGAATGAAGTCAAATTACTGCGCTGCCTGCTTCATCCTTCTCATCATCTCATTTAGATTGTTAGAATCAAATTTTCTGTGTGTGTGTGTGCGTATGTAATAAACTGTGTTAAACCACAGAGATGTATTTTCTTAATTTTTAATTGATTTCTATATAACTAAAGGATGTTAATGTGTGTGTGCAGTGTGAAGCCACCTCTCTATCGGTTTGCTTTCTTTTGTGTTGTGTGTGTGCATGCAGCTGTCTGTGAGGTCAGTGTGTCTGTTGTGGAATGCGGCTGTAAATGAACCACTGTGTCCCCACTGCATGGTGCAGCAGCCCACATGTGCACATACACACACACAGAGTCTGACCCACATTCTCTTTATACTCACACAAACACGTCTTTTGGGGGAATTCATGTATGAATCTAGGTTTTGCAGTCCTGGAACAGTTAGATTATCTTATATTAGCCAGTGCCCAGTACCATCCATCCATCCATCCATCCACCCAATTTCTCCGCTTATCCAATTCAGGGTCACAGTGGGCCTGTAATAGAGCAAGAGCCGGTGTACATCCTTGGTAGGTCACCAGTCTGTCATATGGCTAACGCATAGAGAACCATTCGTGTTCCCATTCACGACTATGACTAATTTAGAGTCACTATTTCCTCTAACATGTAGGTGTTTGGACTGTTTGAGTCCAGTTTACAAGGAGAGAACCCACAAAAGCACAGGGAGAACATGCAAACTTCACACAGAAAGGTGGATTCGAATCTAGAACTTTCTTGCTGTGAGGCAAATCCAGCAATTTGATTCTGTATTATAATGACAACCAATACAATGCTGGATCTAAGTATTTTAGATGTCATGACATATACAGTAGTACTGGTTTTGGCATCATCCATTTGTTTTTTCATACGAAACAAAACACGATATTTATCCTTTTTTTATCCTATGTTTGGTTTCATTTCTGCAATCACAGTTATCATTACTGGCAGATATAGCAGTGGCACATGAAGAGAAAACAACATTACCAATAAATACTGTTCAGTGAAATACATGGCTAACTCCCTCCCTTCCTACTGGTCTTTCTTTATATCTGTCCATCTGTTGAAAACCAGGAGAGGAGGATGTGAGTCGACTACAGTCTGCAGTATTAGTACTTGTCAATATTACGACTTTTGGAAAATGGATTCCAAATAGAAATCTCCTCACGTTCACGAGTGTGTCCGTCTCCTATCCCTCTTCTCACATCTCCTCCTCTGCTGTCCTTACCTGACCTGTACTGTGACTGTAATTTTGCTACCATCTGTTGCAATAAGCGTGGAGGGTTTTTTTGTTTTGTTTTTTACTTTAAAAGATCCCATCAGATTTTCTAAGCATAGGCTGATTGTGTCTACCTTGACATATCTAAAAGAAAATCAGTTGGTGTGCTCATTTTTGATGGCTTACCATTGACTTTTGCATATGACATACCCGTTCACATTGTCAGTACTTTAAGTACTGTCAGGTATTTATTAAGGGGGCTTCCTTATTCACAAGAGGTCACCACAGCAGATGTGTCTACATGTTTGATTTGCCAGAGATTTTATGCCAACTGTCCTTCCTGACACAACCCTCACATTTATCCGGTCTTGGGGCTGAAACTAGGAGTACACAACCGTATGAATCCCTGAGGTTGGCTCTGTGTCTCCTCTTGGAATTAAACCAGGAATCTTCTTTATTAAATACTATCGCTTTGGCATAAAATCTGATTTCACTTCAGAGTGAAATCACTAGCATCTTTTTATTTGCTGCATGGAGCTCGCATTATATTTTATTGTTTAATAATTAATTACATCAAGTCTTAGCAGTGCAACTCATTTGGATGAGGCATCTTTCATCATTAATTTCAGCCTCCATATATGAAGTGAAAAATTGACATCAAATGACTTACTTTTTCACAAAAAATCTATATACGAGATTTAAAAAAATACCTTAAACAAGTTCTATTTCTATTGTCCCATACGGGGCAACACCTTAGGATTGCAATGGAAAATTCCCACATTAGCTCTCTTGTGTGTAACCATGGTAAACAGTTTTCTGTTGAGTTTGTGGCCTCAATTTTTTCAAGTCTCATCCAATCAGAGATGAAAATTAAACCCCCTTTAAAGTCAAAGGGAAACAAAACAGCTGGGTATGTTTTATCCTGTGATTAACAACAGCATGCTGTATTCCACTGTTTCTCCTCAGGCCTTCGCTCAAAGTTTCAGAAAGGAACTTTACTAAAGAATAGGTGACATTACTGTGGTTACATCATTTATGGGGGAAGGGAACTAGAAAAACTTTGTCCATGGGATAGGAAGTTCTATATTTGACAGTACAAACCACCAGACTTATGTAATATTACTGCAGCAATTGTTGTCTCACTCGTCAAATTTAAAGCAGCAGTTGAGATCTGTTAATGTGAATATTAGCATGAGAAACTGTTCAAGAAAAGTCTACTCTTCACTTAGCCCAGACACTGTGGTCTGTGCCCCCTACAAGCCAGAAAAACAGCTCCTCCTGCATCGAAGTGGTTGCCTACTCATGATTTGTGAGTTAGGTTGAACAAAGTCTCTCCTAATTAGGTCCTCTTCAGGTTCTCCAGGTTAAACGTCTTGATTAGCTCCAAACTCTATGAAAGCTAAATTCCAAATAACTTCAGGTGTAAAAGTGAATGAAACTTTTTGGAGTTAGACGTAAACCCCATTTAAACTGTAGCAACACGATTATGGTGACGTGATTATAAGTTGAAATCCAAACCTCTGGGCTCACGTCCTTTAATCAACAAGGTAATAAATGTAGGTCAAGTTTCCAAGCAGCTCAGTCCAACTCCAATGTTTTCTTTCTCTATGGCTCTTTGTCCAGAAAAAAAGTGTTTAAATTGGAAAAGGTATCTGTATAAATGTTTATACTTTGCCTGAGGTTTTCAAAGTTTCATTATGTATGCCTTGTGTACGTATTGTACAGTTCACATATAAGCTGACGCGTGTGGATGACTGTTTGACAAGTAATTAAGATGGACCAGATGCAGAATACGCTCACACATATACAAACAGACTCGCATGAAGCGAGGCCGGCAGGCATGAATGTGAGCTCCATGCTGAAGAAGTGGTGTGTATAAATTTGCTTAAGTGTTTGGCTTAGGTCTGTGGCTGTGTGTGCAATCGATGTGCCAACAGCAATAAATCAGCTCGGGGCAGACCTGAATGCCTCAACAGCTTCATCTGACGTGGCCGGTGGGCTTGGGGATATCCCTGACACAAAAACGCGTTCACGTTTAGAGGTGAAGGCCTTTATCAGATGAGATGCTGATCAGCTTCAAAGAATTAATGATGCGATATATCAGGTGATATATCAAGTGCCATATTTTCCTGATTAGAGGTGGCTTTAAATGATGAACAACAAGAACACCAGATAGTATTTTGCGTCACTTTAGAAGCTTGGGCTTTAGTATGGAGTTGCAAATGCCTTTTGCCAGCAGACTCCAGTGATGCACAGGTAGTGTCGATAAACACTCTGTACAAGTTTGTTGGTCTTAAGCTTTTAATTTCCCCAGGTGTGGATGTCCCAGCAAGTTTACCCCAAGGTCAGACTGTGCAATGCTCAGAGAAAATACAAAAAAGCCCCAGAGCTGCACCTCAGGCTCTACCAACTTCACTTTAGCACATTAAATGTTAAAACTATTTTACTGTACAGCGTTACCAGGAGATCTAAAAAGAACACAGTAACATAGCTTAGGTTTGCAACGTTACATGTGAACAAACCACCACTTCTGGAACAATGTCCTTTGATTGGGTGCTACTAAAGTTGAGATGTTTGGCCTTAACGCACTGAACTCTGTTTGGTGAAAACCAAATGCAGCATATCAGCCTAACTGCTTTATTACCTACTAAGCACGGTGGTGGAGGTGTAATGATTTGGGCTTGTTTTCCATCCACAGAATCATGAACTCTTCTGTGCTCGAAATTCAGCCAAATTGGGTCAATGGTAGGGCTGGGCCATATTATACCTTTCACAGTAATACCGGTACAATTTTAAGCAATGATAAGAAAATGAAATATCGCGATAGAATATGGGTAAAACGCGCAGGCGCAGTGTTTTTGTTTTCAAACGCTCATACGCACATGGCGGAAAAAGCATGGCAGCGACGGAGAATGAGAAAGGCGAAAGCGGATCGTTGAATGAAACAGATGAACCAGAATTGGTTTGTGAAAATTGTGCAACTTCAGTGGTGTGGAACTGGTTTGGTTTTCGTCTGTCAGATACACACCAAAACACAATTTTTTGTAGAACATGCCACGTCATGTAAGAACAGCTGCTTGTTTAAGTGAAAATAAATTGATGGGTTTTTTGCACTAATAGAGTTGTGGAGTTGTAAAGTATTTTGTCTCGTGCCAGTTATATCTTTATTGCAAATTTTCAAATATGTATCATGATAAATATTTTGGGTCATATTGCCCTACCCTAGCCAACAGGACAATGGTTCTAAGCACATCAGCAAATCTACAACATAATGGCTAAAAAAGAAAAGAAACATGGTGCTGCAATGGCTAGGTCAAAGTTCAGACCTCAACCTGACGGAAATGCTGGCAAACATTTCAGTCAGACATGTAAACAGACATGTGCAGCTTAAATCTATAAAATAAGTGCAAAAATCGAAATTGTAAAATTTGTGAAAAATAAACATTCACAAAATACAATAACCATATAAAAGAGTGACAGAGACGTGAATTGGGAGGCAACAAAGGAAGAAAAATTGGTTTCACATCAGTTTACTCTGTCGCATTTTTCTTTCATCATTTGTGAATCCATATTCACATTTCTAGCAAACTTGCCTCTTAATAACTGCTATTTTCTTCTTTTGATCTAATTCCAACATAAAAGAAAATACTTTCAAATCACTACCTTGTGTTTTTCAGTTCATGCGTTCCTCTTTCCTCTCATCTCTTTGTCCCAGTTTAGTCAAA
This sequence comes from Haplochromis burtoni, assembly GCF_018398535.1. Taxonomy (NCBI): domain Eukaryota; kingdom Metazoa; phylum Chordata; class Actinopteri; order Cichliformes; family Cichlidae; genus Haplochromis; species Haplochromis burtoni. The sequence goes on from NW_024582502.1 coordinate 1,022,518, forward strand.
CAGCGCCTGTAATCATCAGCACTCAGCTCCGCTGGCTATTGAAGCAATACGGCCACAGAGTTCACATGTGCTGTGTGGTTTTCACTTATTAATAGAATGTGTAAAGTACATCAGAGAAGGTGAGACAAAAATGTTCAACAATAACCGCGCATTCTTATGTTGTCATTTAGTATAGCATGCAAGTCTTCTCCTTTCTCTTAAAGTGTTTGTGTATTATGATAAAGTGCACGCGCGGTGCCTGACTGCATGTGGGAAGGTTCGTTTTATGTCACTTAAGTTTACATGTGTGAGGGTATGCGGCACGATGAAGTCAATGAGGTCTGTGATAGGGTTTAGAAATGCTTTTGACCGCGTACTGTATGTGTGTGTTATATGTTCACATTTTTTTTATGTGTCCAAGATGCTAACAGTGGGTTTATTGTCCTGATGGGACAGGCAACAGCATCGTCATCTGGGCCACTGTAATCATGGCTGGGCAGGAGATGAAAGACACTATTGACAAGAAGTGTCTGAGAGAAGAGAGAGAGAGGGAGAGGAATGTAATGAAAGGGAGAAATAAGGAACAGCGGCAGAAACAGGAGACGAGAATAGTTTGCTGTCCAAACTCCATTATGAAACAAGCCTTCGCTTTGTTCTCTGCATGAACTAATGAAAAGAAAATTGAACAGTACTGTATGTGGTTAGCCTTTGAACCGCTATTTTGTTTTTGTGCTGGTTAGTTTGAAAGACATTGCATATCCATATCCATACCCCTCATTGGTTTGAGGGCTACAGTTGTAATGCTCCAAGCTTGGGATCTAAACTGGCCTCATCTTGGGTTTTCTCTGACATTGCTTGGAGGGGTTGTGCTCAGTTACCTGCTAATGCTAGCATTAGCTAGCTAGTGTGGTTAGCAAAGCAACCGTGTGATTCACTGTGATTTTAATAAGATAGCTAGCAAAAAAGTAGTAATAAAAATAATGGATGTGTTGTGAAATACACGCGACTCAAATTTCAACTTATTAAGTTGACCTTAAAGAACTTTCTTGGATGTAAGGCAAATTTTAATGGTTTGTTAGCATGACCCCATGACCGCCACAAAGTTTTATCAGAACTCAAAACATTTTGAGCTACCTTGATCAATTTTAAACTGATCAATTACATTAAAATTTAATCTCCTACAATTTGAATGAATAGGGAAAATATCTATAGAGACCAAATTGATTTTTCTAGCAGGCTGAAACCATGTTGGGGTTTGCTTTGAGGTTGTTTTGTTTGTTTGTTTGTTTTTGGTAGAACGTTTAAACTTCTTCTCCTTTTGGAACAAACCTCAGTTGACCAGTTGAAGAACTTCGCAATTTTTTAAAAAACTTCTGCTGTTGTTTCATTTTGCAGTTTGCTTGTACTTTGTGCGGCCAACTTTTCCTATCGCTTCTGTGCTTTTTGCAGGGTTTTGATATGTCACTTATATTTTGTATGAGCACAGTGTTGCTGGGGCAACATGGATTTTTTTTACAGCATCCCGTTTGACCACTATGACAAAACTGGCAGTAAGCTGACTCTGCAGTGCCGTCAAGCACTACAAGCGTATCCCTTCTTGAACCGTACCAATCATTTCCAGTGAAGTTACACAGAGAGGAAGAGGAAAGCTCTAAAATGGTGGCTTCAGGGTTTGTTAACTTGTAGACATGGATACTTTTTTGCCCAAATAAAAGGCTTTTTATTCACATAGCAAAAAGAGGTTGCCTATAGCCAAATGAATTAGCGCTTATATGCCAAAATCTTTTTGGTTAGAAAAATGCTTCACCTTCAAATCAACCAAGTCAATTTCACCTTCATAAAATTGACTTGGTTGATGTGGTGCAGCTCGCAGGCGCGCCCTGTCCAGGATGTGCTGTGTCTCTGGCCCTGTCCAGTGTCACCTTGGTAGGCTCCAGTGCAAAGTGCATTTTGGGATAATCTCAAGCTTCCCATGACCCTAAACCATAAAAGTGAATATAAAGTGAAAGTAATGGAATATAGATGAATGGTCCATCCGCTTTTCTCTTTCCTTACTATTTTCCCTAGTTTTCATTTATAGCAATCTTTCCAGTCATCTCCACTTCCACTGGTATGAAGCCAAATAGCTTTCACTTCTCTCCCTCTCATCGTCTCTTCTGCTTTATCTGCTTTGACCAGTTCCTCCCTCCGCCTTTCTTTTTCAGAAGGCAGGCTGCCTGTATTTCTCTGCTCTGTTTCCCTGTAGTAAATATACTTTAGGACTCTCATGCATGCTCTGCTTGTAATTTATGGGTGTTTACCTGCTATCACACATCAGTGGTTGGCCCTGGGTATGTGTGTGTTTTAGTTTAGGTTTTTTTGTATACGTATAGCAAGCTACCTCTTCTATATGTCTGCTTATGAGCACATCTACAGGTTTTGAGGTGTTTGTGTATTTATGTGTGTGAAAGTGCACCCTGTCCGCTGAATCCTTTAATACCTCCAGACAATCAATAAGCAGAAGAGCAATGCTCAGCCCCTGTCTTCTTTTAAAAGATGCACTCCACCGAGTGGTGCGAGCCAAGAGTCGAGAAGTCAATAAAACAAAGCCGATAGTGCCCTCATTTGTATTTTTTCTTTTTTTGGTTTCTGCTTTCAGCATCTGGTCCTCAGAGTCTGAGTCAGAGTAATATTTAGTGGCTTGTCATTTTGATGTATTCAAATGAATAATTGTTGGCAGTTCTCTGGAAGTGTACAACTATATATTGACAGTTTTCGTTGTTTTTCCTTTTTTTGCAGGGCTGGTGGCAGACAAAGCTGAGGATCAGGGGATGAGGTTATAGAAACGACAGCAGAGACAGGAGGAATAAAGGACGGGGGAAGCCAGTTGCTCGGAAACTCCTCTTTTGCATCTTTTGCACCCCGCGCTCCTCTAAGGCGTTGACTGACCCTGTAAAGGATTACACATTCACACACCCCCTCCCCTCTTCACCACCATGTCTTCCCACCTTAACCCTCCCCTTCTCATCCTCCCCATCCTCTTCCTTGTACTTCCTCTCTCCATCGCTTCTACCTCTACTACTCCTTCCGCATCCCCCTTTCTCTCCTTCTCCCCTCCTGAAGGAGGCCTGACACATTTGGTGGTCAACAACAAAACCGGCGAGGTCTACTTGGGTGCCGTCAACTGGATCTATAAGCTCTCCAGCAACCTCACCAAGCTACGAAGCCACGTCACCGGCCCTGTCACAGACAACCCTCGCTGTTACCCTCCACCTGGTGTACAGTCCTGCCCCCACGAGCTGGTGCAGACCTCTAATGTCAATAAACTCCTTCTGCTCGATGCTGCCCACAACCGCTTGATTGCATGTGGAAGTACTTCCCAGGGAATATGCCAGTTCCTGCGTCTGGATGATTTGTTCAAGCTGGGCGAACCCCACCATCGCAAAGAGCATTATCTATCCAGTGTGGCCGAGGCGGGCACCATGTCGGGCGTCGTGATTTCCCCGGATATTTTTGGAGGCGGAGGGAAGCTCTTTGTCGGCACTCCTATCGATGGCAAGTCTGAGTACTTCCCCACACTGTCTAGCCGCAAGCTGATGTCCAACGAGGAAAACGCTGACATGTTCAGCTTCGTGTACCAGGATGAGTTTGTCTCTTCCCAGCTCAAGATTCCCTCAGACACGCTCTCAAAGTTCCCCGCGTTCGACATTTACTACATCTACGGCTTCAACAGCGAGCAGTTTGTGTACTACCTCACCTTACAGCTCGACACCCAGCTCACTTCCCCAGATGCGGCCAGCGAGCAGTTCTTCACCTCTAAGATCGTCCGCCTGTGTGTTGACGATCCCAAGTTCTACTCCTACGTTGAGTTCCCTATTGGCTGCACCAAGGACGGAGTGGAGTACCGCCTGGTTCAGGATGCTTATTTAGCCCGGCCGGGGAGCCGGTTGGCACGTTCGCTTGGTATTCAGGAGCACGAGGAGGTTCTATTTACTGTGTTTGCGCAGGGTCAGAAGAACAGAGCCAAGCCGCCGAAGGAGTCAGCTTTGTGCCTGTTCACAATGAGGCAGATAAAGGAGAAGATTAAAGAGAGGATTCAGTCGTGCTACAGAGGAGAGGGGAAACTCTCCCTGCCCTGGCTGCTCAACAAGGAGCTGGCCTGCATCAACTCGGTGAGTGTTTGAGACAGTAACTCCCAGAAGTGTTTTCTTTCCTTGTGATCATCCGTACCTGTGTGGATTGTTTCCTCCTATGATTGTGCAACCTTGAATTTTGCATTTTTTAACCCCGGAAAAGGAAAAATTATGTCTTTTTTATTGTTTTTGTGAAGCTTGGTTACAGCTTTTATTTGTTGATAGCCTTTCATTACCTCGCACCTTTCCCAAAGCACTGAAGTGATCACAGATTCAGGTTGTGCCAATACCAGCCGTGTCTGAGAAGGTTCTGTCCAGTCAGCAAAGCAATTTTAATAGATTAATTAGAGGTTTTTCATCATCAACACATGATCATAGTGAGGCATCTACTTGGAAAAGTTGGTAGAGCCAACAACCCGAAAACACACCTTTAGTGGGCGTGAGAGAGGTAGGCAGTGAGGTAAACCACTGTAAGCCATGTGAGTAAATAGAGTCTTTAACTTAACAACTCATTATGCATCTATAGTTATTATAAGTGCTTTTGGATTCTTGTTATCGTAGTATTTAAAGTCTCAGTATCATGTCAAAGGGGCCAGGTTACTGCTTTTCCAGAAAAAGGGAGATCCATACTCCTCTCCTCTTCTTAGTGAGAACCAGATATCTACTTAGTGGGTAAAAAAAGAATGTCAGCATATCCTCAGACATGGCAAAGTGATGTTTTCCATTTTGGTTAGGGCAATCAAAGTGTAGGCGCAATTCCACATTTTGTGCCACATGGAATAAATGTTATTATAAGAACAGCATTTTAACATAGTGGGAGAATGTGTTTACATGATCTTTTTAAGAAAGAAGCTGTTTGTTCTAAAGCAGAACATCCAGTCTACCTGCAGCACAGTAGCCAAACTTCCATAAAGTGTCTAATGATCCATGTGAAGGTACCAGATGTGGAACTAAAATACCTAAATTAGAATAAATTGACTTCTGGTTGTCAAGTGCCGAGAGAAGTACCAACACGGGCATGAGCTAGAGGGATCAAAACTTTCATGCATCCCAAATTAGTTTTTAATTTTGTTAAAATGTCCCCATATTTCTTTAGTCTGAGCACACAACAGCTGTCTTGCTGAGATTATGTGTTGTTGTTTTTTTCTAATAATTTCATCTAAAGGTAGTGGATGGCTTGTCTTTGCTCATACTCATAGATGAGCTGGCCTAAGGGTGTCTTAGAGACACAAGTGTGTGTGTGTAAGTGTGTGTGTGCTTCACCTGCTCCTGTCACCCACATGTCACACACACTCACAGCCCAGTATCCTCATGAATAATTCACCTGGTCTCACCTTCTGTTATTTAGTCGGTGCTCCATAACACCCTGCCATAAATCTCTGAACTACTCTCCACCTCCCTGTCTCCATTTCCTCTTCCCCTCTCTGCTATTCCATCTTCTCTTTCGCTCCTACGTCTTTACTCTAGTCCCATCATTAGCATAAGGGCTTCTTTCATTTGCTAACCCCGCTCTCCCTCTGCTTCTTCTTTTATCTTCTTCTTTCTTATTCTGCTCCGCAACTCTTCTTCTTGACCTTTTTTCCTTGTCTTTAATTTTTGACCTGCAACCCCCCCCCCCCCCCCACTTTCCCTTTTTTTTTTGCAATCTTGTTTCTTTTGGTTGCCTTTAGCTTCTTCTGTCTCATTCCCCTTTTTCTCAAGCCTTTGCTCTTTCACCATCTCTCTCTGCCCTCTCCTTGACTTTCCTCTGAGTGATGAGGTATAGAGTGACTTAGTGTGTAAAGCCAGAGTCTGGATGTGATCTGAAAATACAATGCGGATAGAACAGACGATGCAGCGATAAAGGGGAGGAGAGTGATGAAGAATGACAGAAAGTCGGAGTGGTGGGTTTTATGGAAGGTGGGGGCATGGACTGCTAGGAAGGAAGACAAAAAAGGAGGTAGCAAAGACAGAAGAGAAGGTGTGAAGAAAAGTGTGACCGAAGCCTGGTCGTAGGTGACAGGAATTAATTAAAAAATGTTAGAGATAAAGGAAGGCAGAAGACGTAGAAAGCTAACTAGCAGATCTTTTTAGCTACACTAGCAGCTCTAGATGTGTCAGTCAGTCAGTCCAATTATGGAAAAACTGCTGGATGCATTGCCAAAAAATGTGGTCATTCAAGAATATAGTCTTCAGTGATCCTCTGATCTTACTGTAAGCAGATAAAATAAATAAATAAATATATTCATTTAGCATTGGAAGAAAACCTTCATAAACGCCCTGTTGAATTCTTATTCAGTCCCATATTCAGATTAACGCAGACTGCATTCCCATCAGCCCTATCTGTAATTTTTGGGAAAGGTTAATTAGCAGGTATTAGCTAAACATGTTATTCTGCGACTGTTGACATAGTGCACATTATAGGTGGCAATCATTAGCACTGCAAAACTGTTGGCAGTCCCATAAGTATTTGCTGTGCTTTTTGAGAATGGCTAATTAATAAGTGTAAGCTTGCTAAACATGTTAAACTGTAATTGCTAACGTGGTCAATGTTATATATGCGAAGCATTACTTTTGCAGCATTGTTACAGTAAACATGTAAGCCTGCTGTATTGAGCATTCAGTTGTTGACAGAGGCAGCTGATTAATGTGCCACTTTGCACCCAGAGAAGAAAGGTTACTTAAATATGCTGCACAATGTTAAATTAATGTGTTGATTTTAATAATATTATTAGCAATTTTAGCATTGCACTACCATATTGTGCTTTATTTATGCTAGTACATGTCTGTTTGAGCTGTTGACCATTAAACGAAAATGAGGTCCACAAATGCTAAGAATGGTTCATTTCAGCCATTTCTTGGTGGTTGCTTAACTACTTGGTGACGTTATAAGATACGATGTGTAAGTCAGCTTTTGTAGCGATACATTAGATGCTATTATCATGAAATAAAGATGGGTAGACTGTTTTTATATGGTGCTACAAGGGACACATGCTTCAAACAGCCAATTTTAGCCAATTAATATCTGACTATAATAAAAACATAAACTAGACCTGCAGAAATTTGGGTTTGTGAAGCCACGTTTCTGCATTATTATGTTTTTTTGGTCTAGACCCTCGCACTCATGTTGGGTAAAATGTACACGGTTGTGATATGAAAGAATTTCCCTTTACTTGAGCACAATACAGATTTTCAAATTTCCCTGTTATGTTGAGCATGTTATAATTGCTCATTGACTTTTCTTCTTTAAAGTGTCACAGCTTGGTGCAAGACAGAAACAACATCTCTGTCACAAGCCCGCTGGTGGTGTGCAAGCTGCGCACCTATACAGTAAACTCACAAGTGGTGTGCAAGCTGCGCACCTATACAGTAAACTCACAAGGCCATTGTGAGTTTACTGTATAGGTATGCAGGCGATTATGCTAATGAGCATACAGTTACACGATCGTCCTTTATGGCCATCTGTCGTTCTCCCCGCTATCGATCAAGGTTGTGTTGGTGGAGCTCGCTCTGGGATAGCGCTGTGAGAAATTCATCATCTTGTACAGGCATGTTCATAGTTTCCTGATGGGAGCGGTGACAGCTCGTTGCTTTTGCGTGAGTGTCATGTGGAAACTATCAGCACAGGCTCATTTGAAGAGACAAGGTCAGGTTATTCGAACAGTAATCTCTACCTGAACTCTATCAAAGTTAATCACTTTGTCTGACGCGAAATCTTTCTATTAAGCACTTTTTGGGTTATTGTAACAAAAAAAACAAAAAAACCCACAAAAAAACAGGTCACAGTTTTATATGTGCCCAACCTCACACTCTAAAACTTCCAAATTTTCTCTGGCAGCTTAGGTGGTGTAATATAAAAGTTTGGGTAATCATCGGTATGATGTTTGTTTTTCAGAGTCTGTATGATGCAATTTATCCAGTGAGTTGAGAGATTTGGGACTTCCATTAAAGCACAGAGTATAGTGTGCACAGGTAGATCATGAAATCTTTAAGCTAAGAGAGCAACAGGACCAACTGGAGGGAATTTCTGTCCTGTGTTTGTACTCAAACGTCCTGCCACATTTCAGAGATTTGTTTGCTCAGTTTGCTTGCCTGCTTGCCCGGGGGTCAGTAACGGTAGAATGAACATATAGTATCAGGGAACATAGTTAGGAAAACAGTGATAGGGAAAGTGAGAGATAAACACAACAATGGAGAGACAGATGGACAAAGGTTTCTTAACTCTGCCCAGAACAGTAACAGTGAATGTTATCCCAATTCTTACAATTGCTTAGAAATTATATAAAAAGAGACTTCGTAGTAGTTGAAGCAGGGAAGTGTGATGTGAGGAAATAAAACAGGTGTCAGGTGATGCTCACAGGCTGTCAGCAAAGGTGAAAAACTGTACAATCAATGTTAACCTCTCTGAATGAGCTGGACTCAAAATGTTTACTCCCATTCATTTGAAGCTACAGTGCGTATACCTTTCATCTTTGCCTTGTAGGTGTGATGACATCAAAATGCGGTCAGTATAGAAGTACAAAAGGGCTTAACACACCCACATTTATCAGAATGTAGTTAATGCCGGTCTCTTTGTTGGCAGATCTATTTTTACTCTTCTTCTTGGACGATCAGCCGGCCAGTTCCAAAGACAGATTTACAGTAGCGCCAAACTCTTTCGGTTTTTATGATGATTCCTTTAACTGGACTCTATGGCATGTTCACTTACTTGGAAGTGTCCTTCTATCACTGCGCTGACCTGAGCTTTTCAATCACTGTTTTTTAGCTGAGTTTGTGCTCCTTTGTTCTCATGGTGTCGATTTTTCCACCAGACTGGCTCACTAAAAGTCGAACCTTTCAGATTGCATCGGTATATTTATGTTACAATCAGCTAAAACCCCCTTGACTACACACCATCCACTATTTAAATAATTATGTAGCTTCCAAAAGCTGCTGGCAGTAGCAGTGATGATTTTGGCATGTCCTTTAAAAGGGTGTCATCCAAACATGTGTTTTAAAGGGCCATTTAGAACTTTTTCTCTTTCTATGAAATTAATATTTTTTAATAAAAATATTTTTACGTTCTATGGCTAATGCTGTATTCACCCAGTTTTTTTTAAAGGGGACCTACTGTGATTTTCTGTTATACTTTGACTTTTAATAAGAGTTGCAAATAATGAGATCAGCTTATGTGCAAGTAATCCCTATACGCTGAAAGGTCAGGCCTCCATTGATCCATTGGGCCACCATTGGATCTGTACGTTAGTGAGAATGGATAATTATGATAAGGTCAACTCCAATCAGAACATTGCTTAAATGTAAAAGGAAGGGAATTCAGATGACTGTTTTCAGAGAGCAGGTCGAGCACGGCCTGGTATAACAAATGCACAAGAATTATTTTAAACTTTAAATCATGCAACATTATAAAACTAAAAAGATTTGATTTGTGTGGGTCATCTTCTCCCATAGCTCTACACCAGATTAGGTGTGTCTGGGATTGCAGGTCTCTCCCCGTGCATCGTGATGTCCGCTTATTATCAGGAAGAGGCCAGCGTTGGTCCTGCGGGAGTTAAACTGAGTGGTGGGTGACCTTCTCTGGCTGTGGGCTGGAGTCCAGCTCCACAGCTCTGCGAGCAGCCCGACCCAGCAACACTACAGCCTTAGCATGACTAATGAGACTGATTCAGGCAGAGAATGGGAGAGATACTATCCTCTGTGTGTATATATGTGTGTGTGTTTAAGGCTCACTTTATCTCCATTTTTTTCTGCCTCTTCCCCACTTTGTATACTTCTCATATGTGTGTGTGTGTGCCCACCTCTTATCCTGGCCTCCAAAGAAGCAGGACAAAACAACGGTGAAAACAAACAGAGGAAAATGGCCTGATAATAAGAGCGTGCAAGTGTTCGTGCATGTGAGTCCACACTGTTTGCACAAAACAAGGTGGACGTCAGTGGGAAAATTGCCTGCAGAGAGCAAGAAGACTCCTCTATTGTTACTGCTCCCTCTCTCTGACTGACTCTGCCTCTATCTTTTCTCCCTCTCTTGCTTGCTCTGTCTCTATTTTTCTCTGAGCATAATAGTGTTTATTAATATTTATCAGTGTTGATCACTGCTGGCCAGGATTATAGTCTATTTCTGTGGCATTTTGTATTCTGTCTTCCAGGCGGCTGGTGACTAAGTTCGTGCATATGTATTTGTGTCCATTCACGACTTCATTCTTTCCTGATCTTGCCATTGTGTCTTTAGTCTCATTAGTGATGGGTCTCATCTACATTGCATTACTCTTTGGGCCTGCTGGGTGGGGAATTTGAAGGCTTCAATGGCTGTACTTATATTACCATTTTCTTAATATTTGATGAAGAAGCTTGATCATTTATCTTAAAGTAAAATATACAATTATCAGCGCAAGCACAATGCAGTAGGGATGAAGTGGGAACTCTAACAGTGGTAGAAGTTCTATTCATTTTAAGCAAATAAGGTTTTCTTTTACTTGGAACATTTTGATTTGGCCCTGGTTAAACAATTAGGTGATGACATTATCTGAATGTTATTAGAAAAGCCTGGAATTCTGTGTACATACGTGAAAAGAGATTACTTCTATGAGTCCCAAAGAAGGCATTTAGCTGAAAAAGAAAGCTTCACTAAGCTAAAAATTCCCTTCTGTGCACTGTTAATAGTGAGTTAAAGCTAAAGAGCTAAGTAGCAATCTGTAATACATACAGCAATCAGAATTTTATTCCCGTTAGTTTATTTTGGATGAATGAAGCAGAATTAAATAACCTTAGTAATTAAAATTAATAATGTATTGTGACACAACTGTTTTCTTATCAATTAGCCTCCAGCTAGTTTAAGCTAATTATCTAACTGGCTCCAAGCTAAGCACCATAGAGAGAGTATGCTACTAAACAGCAGTCTGTTGAAGAGCTACGAGACTAGCTAGACTCAACCAAAATGCTCAAAGCACAAAACAAGACACATAAAGATACTCAGTGTTTTTTACAATTGTGTTTATTACTTAGGTTTTCAGGGAGCTTTCAAATGGGAGTTTACAGTGGTGAGAAATACTCATAACACTAGCTGTAGAGTTGTATTAGCTAAATTTTAGAGGTACTTAAAACTAAAATTTTGTTATAATCTATCTTTCAATTGTTGTCAGCCAAATCTGTCCAAGTGTCTTTTGCCTTGACATGTTCAGGTCCACAGACTGAACATGTCAAGGTATTGACAGGTCCATAGACTGCCATTCGCCTATATCCAGCCTGCATGCCTTATTCATTTTCACCAGCACTTTCGTTCTATATGTTTTCTATCTAACACTCACACCGGATACATTGGACAGTAACTTGAAGTTCAGCATGCAGATTGAAGCAGCCAGGGATTGAACCACCAACCTCCCAATTGATATATGACCTGCTCTACCACCTGAACTACACAGCAAATCCAGCATGTCCAAATTAACACTGTCGGATTTGATTTCAACACTATTAAAGTGTCTATATTGGTCCACACCAGAGAGTGTTAATTTAACTCTTTTTGGAGAGTTGGTACGTTAACTCTGATTTAGTGTTAAACACCAAATCTGTCTGGAGTTGATAATTTAACACTTGGTGTTAAGAGTTTATATATTAACTCTCAAAGAGTATTTTAGTTTAACTATGTAAGAGTTATCTTCTAATTAATTCTAAAAAGCGGGAATTTTACTGTTCTGAACTTCTAGAAATTTCTTTTGGAAATAAACATTTACTAAAAAGACGCAATGGTTCTTGAAAAACATTTATTCTGAACTGTGCACCACAATTTCAAAACATTTTCTGAAAGATGTAACAGTGTACATGTTCTCACTTTCATTAGAATTTTGTTTATCAAAAGGTCTGACATGGTAAATGCAAATAACAGCATTCTCATCACTTATTTCTTCAATACAATATGCATGTCCTTCATTCATCCCTTTGTGGAACTTCAACGCACTTCTGCTCTCCCCCATATTCCATCTTCACAAGCATATCCTGTGTGGAGATTGAATAAAAATTAGTTGACACTAATTAATGGCACAAATAATCCAGTAAACAATTGCAGCACAGTAAAAAAAAAAGGAATCTTCTTTGATCCATTACTCGTTAAAGTATTTTCCCAAAAGACAAGGATACAGGCAGCAGGTAATACTGAACTAAATGTAAAACCTCAACCTTTTTCATTTTTACCTAAACCGTGTGCACAAAACTCTGGAGGGATCTAAATGCTAACATAAGTCAGGACTTCTGCTACTGCTGTTTGCTCATTTTTTAAATTTTTTTATGGGAGGTCATTTTCAGGCTTCAAGTAGCACCATTATACCAACATTTCACATTCTAGACATTGTTTTAGGTGCATTTGACCAAAAGTTTGACTGAAAATTCACATGCAAGCTTTTTTTCAAGGCTGTGGTATTTGCCCGCAAACAATACCTTTCAGCTAGCTAAAACAGAATAATATCACCGAGCAACATGGCTAATGCCTTTCACACAGCTTTGTCTCAACTCCAAAGAGCCACAGAAGTAAAAGCTAAGAATAATAATTGAAACAATCTTTGAAAAAATGACTTACCAAGCATGGCAAACAACTCAAATATGTAGAGCAAAATGTTCTGAAACGGCTTCACTTCAGCTTTGATTGGAGCCTATGGTGCTGGGGGCGGAGTCTGTGAATTTACTCTATTAGTGTCATAGCCCCTGTAGGAGTTCAGTTAAGAGGTCAAGAGTTAATGTTTCCATTGTAACACCTCCAGATTTGACATAGAAACACTCATTTTTAACGCTCGATTTTAACTACTATCATTTTACACCTCAGAGTTACATTAAAAGAATGTGACTCTACTTAGAGTAAAATTAACTCTACTTTTGCAAGAAGACTATTAACACCAAAACATTTAACACTTTTGAATTTGCTGTGTACAACCACCCCAGAAAGCTTAGACAAAGTCTCATAGTGATAGCAACCACTACAAAGAAAAGTCAAAGGACCAAATTTGTCCAAATTTAACTCGTCAGATGCTTTTCATTGGGAGCTGTTGTAACTGTTGTAGGACTATTGTAGCATAGCTGGAGAGGCTGAACATTTGGCTTTGTGACTGCTGAGTGGAAAAGGAGCAATGTGTGTGATAGTTGATTGCAGTTAGAAACAGCACAAAATTTCATTTTTCTTGTGTTTTCCTTGATGTCTTATGTGTATTGTGGACTTCCTGCTTTCAAGGGATTGGACTAAGAGTCAATTTGTTTGTTGGATGGGTAGGGAAGAAAAAAAGTCTGACTTTCATTCTGAGTGGCACCCCAGCTTTTGCCAGAAACTACTACACTTAAGAAACTTAAGATTGATGATGGATAAATTATTCAGATTCATGATCTATCACGGTTTCAACTGTAGGTGGTTCACTATTGTCTGCGCTACAAGTGAATAAATGAAATACAGTAATATAGTTCTGCATTATGAGCTGTTCCAAAGTAATGGGGCATAAATGTGTTCTCCCCCAAAAAAGAGGCGCTCAACCTATGATCTGTACGTTGCCTTGCCTTATTTTGCTACTGTTGACACTGTTTCTAGAAGAGCAGGTGATTGCACTGAAAGCAGACTGTGTTATCTGAGGCTAGAGCGGGAACTTCCCCTTTGTATTAAAAAACTCAAGTTTTTTATGACTCTGCTGGAGACTAAGTGACTTGGAAAGAGATTCTTTTACAGCGCTGTGATAAATACATGCGGCATAGGGGTGAATTGCTGTCAGATGCTGTCTAGAATACAGCCCATTGGGGGGGAAGTACTTTTTGATGAGGTGCACTTTTCTCTCCTGCCTTTTAAAGACGTTTTGATGCATGACACAGCGAAATGTTAGATACCTCGAGGCATTTTAATGAATTCAGCCGTAACACTTCCCCATATGTTTTTGTGTCGTGATATTTTCTGCTCCAGGGTGAGTCACATAAGCCCCCCTCTTCATATTGAAATCTCCTAATTTATATTAATTCAAAACAGGGAAATTCTCCGATCCAGTATGAATGGAATGGTGCCCGTTAACTAAACTTAATGCACAGTGGTGTTCATTGTCAAGTGTACCACATGACAAAGTGGATTAATGGCTGCAGTGGCACTCATGAGAGTGTGAGCTTGTTACGGATTTGGAGTGTTTGGAGCTTGTGACTGCTTAGCCTTAAAGCTGTTTGAGTTGGATCTGAAGTGACCTTTTTCTCAGAAACTCAGCAGCAGATTTCCAAGTTGACGCTGAACAGAAATATCAACAGTGAGAGCGCAGTTTAAGAATCGCTTTTTAAAATGAATAGTCCTTCTCTATTAGGCTGAGAAAAAAAAAGTCTGGAGCTGGTGCAACTTCACCAAATAGAAGAAAAACAATTCTCCTATTAGCTATTTAACTGGGTCAAAAAGTCAACAGCTTCCTCCCCCTTTCACTACGAGCCTCTGGTGGTCGTCCAGGCCACAAATCAATGCAGCACATTCACAAAATGCTGACCTGCAGCATCTAATGAAGAGTGTAATTATTTATTGATGGGCGTTTATGCTTTCTCGTGTTTGCACGGGTTTATCACAGACATCTGTGCACGCATGTGTGTTAGCGCCGCCGTATTCATTAATTAATGCATATTTGTTCCTTCAATTATTCATATACTGTACGTGGAAATGGAAGGGGTATATTCATGCATGTGCAGGTTTACAGCAAATGTACAGGATTGTCCCAGCTTCGTTTGGGTTCTCCTGCCAGCTACTCAGCAGGCTCTCCAAGGCGAGATAAAACTTAAAGACGTCCCTTGGCGTCCTCTTTTTTTCAGTCTGGATATGGATACGCATACACAGGTCTGAAATCCATTTTGCCTGCAGCGATTCAGTTTTTACTTTATGTATCTTAAACATTTCACTACCAACATGTCTTAGAAATATGTTTAATTTTTCACTGGAACTATGTGTTGAAGAAAAAAAGGTTGCACGACAACATGGGAACTAATAAGAACTGTTGAACAGCACAAACTTTATAGTCAATAATGAGTCAACTTCTTTTCCCCCCAGATAACAGTATTTCACTCAAATGCGGCTGACATCTGCAGTTTTCTGTGTGTCACGTTTAGCTTTGAGTGGTAGATATCAGGATGAGGCTATGATGCGACATCCGGGCCTCTTTTGGCACACCCAACATTTGGGGCTACTCGTGTCAGCGCCATCCTATGACTTGTCGGTCACATGAGGCCCACTCAACACCTGCTGTAACCCGTGTCAAGCCCCAGCTCATAACATTTGGGCCACATCTGGTCTGAACAGTAATTGCCAGTGCCGTATCTGAGGCATAAATGCCAGCCAGATCCCAAATTAGGCCCAAATGCATCTGTTTTCTGGGTTTGTTCACATCATAGTACGTTTATGCTAGATATATAAAATTAATTTACATATATACACTAGGGCAGAGTTAGTACACAGCTAAGGACTAAAACAGTCACTTTTCCCAAATGCATTATTGCATCTTATGTAGCCCCCATTGTATGCAGCATAAAGTGTAATACAGCAATGCTTCAAGTTGAAGATGTCTGTGAAGGTTCTCAGTCATCCAGGTCATCGTAGTCAAAGGAGCTTGCAAAGAAAAGCGTCTGGACTTCTTTAAGTTAAAGAACTTAAAGAAGTCCAGACGCTTTTCTTTGCAAGCTCCTTTGACTTCAAGTTGAAGAGAAACTCTGATCCTGAATATGATCAGTCTTTAATCACAATTTTAATATGTTTTCCCAAAGAAAACCCATTAAATTATTATTATTTAAACCCCATATATTATTCCCTATATGTCTATATGTTGTCAATACAGTCAGTCAGAGTAAGAAACATAGTTTTAAATAGCTCCATGTAGCATTATTAGCACTTTAACCTTAAGATCATTCTATTGATCTTGAAGAGGAGGTCAGAGGTCAAATGTGATGTGATATTTTTTATCTTTATTTAATCTTTACTCTCTGTATGTCTGTAATAGATGCCACAGTTCTAAGGCTTTTTGTCAATTTTTGACCAATAAATAATTAAGTTGACCTTGAAGACCTTTGTAGATGTAATCCAAATTTTAATAGATTGCTAACATGACCCCACTGTACAGCCCTACGAAGTTTTATCAGATCATCATCCAAACTTTTTTCGAACTATTGTGTTCACAGGCAGAATGACACGCACACACGTACACACTACCAACAACATAACGTCTTTAGTGAAGGAAATACAGCATTGTTAAAATCATTTGATGTCATGATATTAAGTGTGTGCATCCAAAACCACCAAAATTTATAGATGAGCCGGCTTCTCTATTAAGTTTCTGCTCATATCTGCAAGATGATCAGTGCAGACGTTGTTGTATTCAGTTCTTCTAATGATGCACTGTTGACTGGTCCCTGTGAAAAGCATTTTGGATCAGTTGGTATAACTCACATAAAGACGCCGTGCTGCAGTGCAGAAATGTATTCCTGCTATGATTTGAGTCAAAGCGAGTAATTCGTCCTTGCTGACTCCAAAGTTTGTGATGTGCTACCTTTTTACATGTTTTCTTACAATACATATATGTATGTGTGTGTGAATTTTGTAACTCAGCCACTTGTAATCCTGTTAAATTGCACATAGCATGCCATTTGATTTCAGTCTGGTTGCACCGCAGTGTGCATGAATGCATGGAGTTGGAGCTGCATGCCTGTATTTTCAGCTTGTGTTGCTCTGTGTCACTCTGTGCCTGCCACTCTCACCGTACAGCCCCGTAGTATTCTACAGCCTCTCATATTTGGGTGAATTTCTGTAGAGGTCTGTAATAATTGGATTATGGCTGTCAGGGAAGGCTTTAGTTCAGATTACACAGATTTTAGTGTGCAGTGCTCAGATGGACAGAATAGCTTAAAGAGCATCATCTGGCTCATGTTACATAGAAAGTGCATTTTGGCAAATTCACAGATGTGATGTTTGCCTACATTTGGTAAATGTAGGCCAAGAGTAGCAGATGCGTTCTGGAAACCAAAAGTGTTTCTGTATCCATGTATCTGTGTCAGTCTAGACGTCTGTGATGTCCTAATAAAGTTTTCTGGCCCTTAAAATCCTTAAATATTACAGTAGATACCAGCCAGTACTGATCCAACCTGAAACTATATATACCTCAGCACAGCTCGGTACACCTGCCCAGTCTCAAGCTTAAAAACGAGAGAATATAAATATTATATTATTATTATATTATTGTGCTGAAAACCTTTGAAAAATATTGATTATTATCTCACAAATACAGAGAATAGGTGTACCCTACTGATCCAAGCGCTGAAGGTCACGTTTCAAAAGTATTAAGTCGGTGTATTTCATTCCTGAAACTGAAAATTCAGCTGCCTGCACAGAGCACACAAACATCCCACAGAATTTATGCTAATTAGCAGCAGCTGAAATGATCTGCCAGTGGTCCCCGTCTTAAGTGCTTAAAGCATGTCTTTGATTTCAGACTTTAGACAATCTGTATGTTATTTTCATTTCAGGTGTGTGGACTTAGTCATTCAAGTTGTTGAGTGAAGCTGCTGTTCTGAAGGAATACAGCTTTGCAACAAGATGCTGATGGCAAGCTCAAAAAAGATGTTGGCATTCAACACTGTATCAACTACAGCAGTTACTCTAAAAGGGGGGAACAAGTACCCCCAACTGTAAGTGATTATTGAATCTAGCACAGCAATGCATTACTGAAAAATGTAATGTGATTACATTAACCCCCAACCCTGACTATAACCGTGAAGATATCCTAGACAGCAAAACTAAAACTAAGAAGGCCTGAGAATATAACATAAGGAAACCAACCGGGAGATACCTGCTTAGGACAAAACTCAAAATGCCATAAAGAATAAACGATAAAGAAAATGTTAAAAAAAAAAAACGAAATTCAAACGTCCAGGACTGTGACATCAAAAGCAGCTAAGAGACATAGCTTTAAGCGTTGATGTTCAATACAGTAAAACTGTATTAGTTAAAATTCTGAATCTTAATGTAGATGAAGGTAAGTCATGATTACATGTTGTGTTACAGTACAAATTTCACTAATGTGAAGATGAAAATAGACATTTTTCCAGCAGGCAGTGTTGAAAATATGTATGACTGCTGTCAACAAATCTACTGTGCCAAGAAAAAAAAGCCCCGACATGGCAGACTGGAACTTTCCATGTGGAATTAGCTCAGTTGATGGCAGAGGCTATCTGGGGTAAAGCGAGCTGCTGTCCCACTGTGGCACATTAACCTATATGGCCAACTGACACTCAAGTGTTGGATCCTAGCCCTCTCTTCCCTCAGCCTCTAGGGATTTCTCTGCTTTGTGCGTTTTGTTTTGCTTCACACCTTCATGAATTTATGACCCAGAAAAGTTTCCCAGTGGGGATCAGTTCTTCACAATTGCAGAGACTAACAGGGATTTCAAATGTGCTCCACCTTGTTTTGGAATTCACCAGGGCACCACTTAAAGCAACAGGACCCGCATTCGTGATTCATCCTCTCCGTTTGAAAGTCGGCAATTAAAACTAATTAACCCAAAAGTGTGTTTCAAGGCGTTTTAAAGTACATTGAGTGCCATAAACACTGAACTCGATGAGGCATCCTACATGCGTGGATTCCTGCACCAAGGAGTGGAAAAACGGAAGAAGGGATGGCTTTAGTTAGGAAGTTAGACAGTGGGTTATTTCCAGAGCTGTTCAGATAATTCCAAATTTACTCTATGGTGTTTTTATACTTGCGCATGTTGTGCAGACGCTGTTTATAAGGGGAATAGAGTTCAAAAATACAAAAAAGAAGTGGGAAATTGGGGGTTGATGTGAGCGACAGAGTGCAAAACACGCTGCAGTGTCATGCACAGACAAATACGTCTTCAACAAGTTTACACATTGCAGGTCAGTCAAGTGTTATGTGTTTTTATGTGAGTTATGTTTCAACTACTTTGACTGTTTTTAGTTGAGACGTTGAGGGTGAAAGAAATCGAGCCAAAACGACAAGAGACGCGCACAAGACTCAGGTTTGGGTGCAGAACAATGAACCAGCAGAGTGCAAGAAAACTGTGCAGAATAAATCTAGCTGTGAAATAAATGTTGATCTCTTGGCATCCCAGCTATTCCGCTGACTCTCACCTCTGAGGCTGAAGTTTCGCTCTCTCTCCCTTTTTCGCCTGCAGCTTTTCGTTCCACCAGAGCACATCTCCATGCTGCCAGGCTCTCCCTACATCCCTCCATTAATACTCCTCATTTCATCCAAGCCAAAACAACAGATGCTGAAATGTCGAAGTGTCTTCCCTCCACCCGTGAACTCGCAGAATAGTGGAGGGAAAAAAAAGAGAAAGCATATTTAATTTTTAAAATTTATTTATTTATATTTCCCACATAAAAAGCCACTGACACCTCGTTCTGGATGTAATAACGAGGATGCCAAGTAAATGATCTGCCTTTTTTATTTGTTAAACTAAAGTTAACAGTTCGTTGACACGTTAACATTTTTTTGAACAGTTTTTTTCGTGTTTTTCTCCAGCTGCTGTGTTAGTGTGTAGTGGATAACTCAGCATGGTTTAGTTTGGAGTGCTTTTTGCAAATAATCTGGCAGATAACAGAAATGGTTCTCCCTTTTTTATTTTTCCAAGACTGGCAACATCTATTACAGTGGTATTAATTTGTATTAGTTTCCAGTTGTGAATCGCTGAACCTGAAAGAAAAACCTTTAGTGGCCCTTAACTAAACATCTGTGAGTGCTTGTATATACAAAAAAAAGACAAGTGAATTCAGCTTTCTTTTCAATAAATATTTGGGATGGCAGTTATTTTTAAAGCCATGAAGCATCTATATTTACATATATTTACATTTTCACTTACATCTCTCTATTTCTTGGCATTTCTACCCAAAGGCTACTATAGCAAAATCTGCAAACAGTTCAATTGAATTCATTTCATTTATATAGCACCAAATCCCAACAACAGCTTCCTCAAGGCGCTTTATATTGTAAGATAAAGACCCTAAAATAATACAGGGAAAACCCCAACAATCACACGACCCCCCTGTGAGCAAGCACTTGGGGACAGCGGGAACGAAAAACTCCCTTTTATCAGGAAGAAACCTCCAGCAGAACCAGGCTCAAGGAGGGGCGGCCATCTGCTGCGACTGATTAATGGTGATGGGAGGATGACAGGATAAAACACATACAGTGGGAGTGAGAGATTAACAATAAGTAAATATTGAATGCAAAGTGTTGCATAAACACACAGAAGTTCCACAGAGGAGAGGCCTGAAAGCTGAGAGGATGTGCTATCCATACACTTTGTGGGTAGAGTGCACAGCTGGATAGCGGCTAGAAAGTGCTACAGTAAATAACATCTTGATGCCTGCTCAATCATCCAGGTGAGGAAATCCCAAAAGTTGATTCTGTTCATCCGGATGTAGCGTTTTCAGTGGGAGAAACATTTTGACGCTCATTCAAGTGGCGTCTTCAGTCTCCTGTAAATAATATGCATGTAAAATACTAGAATTTCACTCAAAAGAACCGGAGCACAGCCAAGCTAGCCATGTTAGCTAGGCTTTAATAATACCAAAGTTGGAATGAAATATGAGTTATACATATGATTATGATTACCAGTATTATCTTACATTAGATTATATGGGGATTGACTCACTGTTGGAGCTAGCCTCAAGTAGCCGTTCAAGCAACTGAAGTTTTTGTCTGCCCAAAAGGTTGCTGCTTAATTAATCCAGCTCCTTCCCCAAAAGAATACCTTGGTGGGAGATGAATAGAGAGAACTCATTTGTGTGTCTTTTTTATAACTGTTTCATATTGCAGTGTCATGGCTAAATCCCTAAATTAGGTTGTTGTCAGAATACACCATTCAAAAATTCTCAAGGCTGAGCGTCAGCGTTTTGTCAGGGTTTTTGGAACATTGGCACAAAAACTACTTGTGACAAATTAGTCTTTGGTATCTTGTGCTTATCTAATTAGATTAGTTGTTACACCAACTGCAGTAATATTCTGTCTTTATGTGCATGTGACAGCATGCACATGTGTGTGTGGGTGTGAGATGCAGATGCTCGTAGTTCTGTTGCCATTAGAGCAGACTGCTCTGCCAGATGTCTGCACTAAGTCCACTTTGTGTGTGTGTGTGTGTGTGTGTGTGTGTGTGTGATGGCAAGGAATGTATTGCCTCTGCAAGACACACACACACACACACACACACACACACACACACACACACACACACACACACACACACACACACACAGACACACTATAGCACATACAAATGCACATTTAGCTACAAAGGATGTGTGTGTATAGGTTTTGTCTGTGTATTTGTGCATAAACAGGTCAAACCTTCAAGTGTTCCAGTCTGTTAGACAGATGTTTAAGATCCCCACTGCACCCCCCCTCCACTGTCACACGAATACACACTGTCTTTCTCTCTGCTTGTTTGTCATATGCCCTGAAAAACACACACACATGCACTCTGACTCATTAACAACCAATTAGAGAGCAGATATTGGCTCAGTGGGGAAACCGAAAGGCCAACCATTGCTGTCCTCCGCTTCCAACGCCAAGTCACAACAAATACCTGGATGTAGGCCAGGGTAGTGTGTGTGTGTGTGTGTGTGTGTGTGTGTGTGTGTGTGTGTGTGTGTGTGTGTGTGTGTGTGTGTGTGAGTGTTGGCAGTCGCATCTCATACCCTTTCTTTATTAAAAAAGACAGAGACACGCTAACCCCGCATAATTAAATGCGTTCTTTTCGCCTCTGCAAGTCTTGTTGTTCATTGCATCAGCCAGCGCGTCTCTGTAGTACAACTCTCGCTTCGACATTATCGTTCTCACATGGGAAAGAGGCACGAACTGTGTTTAACATATACATGCAGAAACACACGCACACACTCGCGTGTTCTCCGCGGGATTGGAGCGATGTGTTTATGCCACTGTTGGATGAGGAGATGCTTGAGGCATTAGGCTCTCTGGAGAGCATGTTGACAACATCTTTCTCTGTCTCTCTCTTTCTCCCTTTCAGTTTACCTCAATCACTGTCTCTCACTCGCTCACTTCCTTCCCCTGTCCTCTCGTTGTGATGAGATTTTTTTAGTGCTCCCTTACATCTCTGCAAATGAGTCAAATTGGAAAAAGACAATCTGCTCACAATTTAAGTTGATTAGACGGTTGACTCTTTCACTCTCAGTATGTTACTCAGAGAACTAAAGAGCGTGACAGAGAGTGGGGAGGAGACTAGTGCACATATTTAACACACCATCAGTAAAAAAAAAGTTCCCTCGACCGGGAATAGACTATATATAAAAGATGGATGTCGCTTCTGGGGAAGTAAATCCAATTTGAAAGTTCCTCAAAACTGAATTGTTGTAATGGACAGCAGAGGGCAGTCGTGGGGTTGCAAAAAGAAGCCTAAAAATATAGAAGTTAAAGGGAAAACAATACTACAACTCACTTGACCTATGACCTCAAGAAACATTTCTTAAGGACTTCGTCGCTTTAGTCAGTTCAGTGGCAAAAACGCTCAGCTTGACGTTTTGCAACACGACTTCGCTATCCAGCGAGTGAGCTGTGTCCGTTGTTTATTTACAGTCTATGGGAAAAACAATTATCCATGCGCCTGCTTTCAGATTTAGCTTAAAAGGGTCGGCACGTGGCTGAAATTGAGCCAGCTATGTAGACGACACATTCAAATGCTGGTCAACCCAAACAGGCACAAATAGAAAAAACCTGAGCCTAGCGCAGCACATTCCCCCGGCACTTAATGACCAGCTGCGAATAAAAATTTCCTTAGAGTAAATCAATGGAAAGTCATAGCAAAGGAGCTGTTCTCCATGCTTCAGAGGTTGGCTGTAGCTCACCCTGACTGCTGCTTCTCATTTATTAGCATTCCAAATCTATAAACAAGCATTTCTCCAAACAGCAAATACTTTTTTTTCTCCTTGCAACTTTTGAAAAACCCAGTTTAAAGTTTATTTAACAAAACGTAGTTATTCTGAAGGTAATTTCAGAAACTACTCAGTCTGCTGCACAAGAAAAATATGATTACTTTTTGAACTTGTTTCTTTTTTCATCCAAACAAAGATTGTTGCCAATTACTACCTAGACAGGAAAGAGAAATGTAATAAGAGTCTTTTTGTTAAGCAGTAGATGGATTTTCTTTTTTTTTTTTTCCATGTAAATTGTTACAAGAGTCTATCAGGAATCTGAAAGTACCATTGGCACAGTAATAAAAGTTGTAAAATGAGTTTTTTAAGAATCCCTATTTTCTCTATAGGAGAGCCGACTGTTTACCACTGCAATGTGAATCTCATTCTAACATGTTTGAGGGAAAAACTTCAGGACAGGCTTCTTCAGGAAGGAGAAAGCACACTGCGCTGATTACGTTGCATATAGTGATCCTGCTACGTCCACTGTGAATTACACGAAACCTGCTGCTGTAGAAGCAGACCTAAAAGAACAAATATACCTACACCCCACGTCAATTTTTGTTCGAGCTTCAAAATCGATGTGTTCTAAAGTATGCTTGCCAGATATTTTTCACTATGTGTGACATTGAAATACACATTTTAAATACAAGTATTTACAAATTGAAAGCAGATGCTGCAGCCTTAAGTCTGCAGACAAAGTACTTGTAAGTGAGGAGTCAGGAAAAAAAAGGCAAACGACAAACAGAAGTGGAATAGTTGTTTTACGATTTGTGATTGTGTGTGTGTGTGTTTGTGTGTGTGTGTGGTCGGGGGGTGGATGGGTTCACTGTAGCTGTGGTGAAGTTGGTAACATGTTCTTCCCAGTGCTGCATACTTTCGAACCACAGTATGGTCTCTGCTGTTTTTTTCTCTCTCCCTAGTTAATAGGCAGTTTACAGGGCGGAATCTAAACTCTCTCTGTGTCTGTCTTCCTGGCTTGAGGCTCATTAGTGGCGACAAGAGTGCTGTTGACCCCTGAGCCGTCCCCCATGTCTCTCCTCCCTATCTCCCCTCTTCTGTCCTTTCCCCCCCTCTTTCCATCTCCTTTCCTTTTCCCCTTATCTCACTTGCCCCACTCTTTCCCTCGTCACCCCATCATCATTCACCCAGCAAGAGTTTGGCAGGGGTCTGTGTGTGTCTGTGTGTGCGCGTGTTGCCAGGGGCCAGCGAGTGCCTGTGTACAGCAGAGGTCTTTGGTAAGGACAACACAGGGGACTCTGTCCTTGTCTAACCCCCTGGAAATAGAACAAAGGTGTGTGGTTGTGTGTAATAATGCTATGTACAGTGTCCCGAGTATGAGCTATAGCTAGTAATATTAATAGCATGGTCAGAGGTCCACCAGGCCAACAGGGACAAGCTATATAGAGTCTATAAACGCACTAATAAAAGACTACAGCAGGTCACCTTATGTTAGGCACAAGTGAAGGATCGTTGCACTGATTTACACAAAGTGTGGTGTAATCGTCCAGGTAGGGATAGCAGATTAAACCTAAATTAACATGAAGTTAAACATGAAAAATCCACTGCAAGTATGGAGGACAGTGACGATCTTTAAGTACACATGGGAGTGAAATAAGACACGCAGGAAAAACGCGCAGTATATAATTATAATAATCTGACGTCTGCAGACATAGCAAACATCAGATTATTATGATGGCATATTCAAACTGCTAGCAGCTAATGCTCTTTTAAGTGCATGTAAAACACAGTTCTGTTATAACTGATGCTATAGGAGCACATACAATACTTCCCGAGTGGTCGCTGTTGTTGTGTTTCACCCTTGAAGACACTCTTTTTAAAAAGGCATTTTTTATAAGCTTGGCATCCATCAGCTGCAAAGCAGCAGTGTTGCTCTTTACTGATAGCTTCTACTGTTAATGTATTGGTGGGTACAAGCAGACGATCATTTAAATATGAACATCAGACTCGTTTCCATCATAACGTGAAGCCATGAAACCCTCATAGCGGACAGACCCTGTAAGCTAGCATTTCTGTTGACCTTTGATTAGTTACAGTTTGAAAAACTGATGATGCACCGACACCCGATACATAACTATATCGATTAAAGAGACTTTTAGCTTAGTATGAATGGAGTCACAGTATGCTCTGTAGCATTAACGACTGAAGTCTAAATAATTAAATGTGTGTGAGGATTTCTCTTTTTCTTCCCTCATGGTTTTGTATCATGTGCATTATTATGCTTTAATTAGGCTCTTAAGTCACTTTCATATTGGTGGCTGGAAATGCTTCGGCTTCTCCTTAATGAGTAGCTGCGGAGGAATGATAAAGTAGGCAGACTATAGGAATTACATGTCTACAAGGCACACAACAGCTAGCAGATGTCAGGTCTGTGTGAGGCCACATTTGTCTGCAGTGAAAACACGTCGACTGAACGCTCCACTGTGCCTCAATCTGAGCTGTTGACTCTATGGTAATGATGCAAGTCAAGCTAAACATAACAAACCATTAGCGTCCTCAGCATGCCGACAACAGCGCTGGGAAGATGGTGATCTCGCTTCTGTGTGCGCGAGCTTGACAGACACTGGGAATTCATCAGATTAGTTTACAAGTATGGGCCGCCCAGCATAAATAAATCCAGACTAAATGATGATATTATAAGCTGCTATTATAAACAGTTCCTACATGGGCATCAGGTTAAACTTTGGGCTTGCGCGAAAGATAGCTGATGGTTTTAATATTTTATACTATTTACTAGCACTGCTTCTGACACATAGGTCATTCCTCTGACCCTTTACAAGTGCATTCAGTTAATTATTGTAACAGTGGATCATTGTTCTGATAAAGCTGTTACAGGAAAGAAGGAAGAAAAGGTGGTCTCGAAAAGCTGCAGGCTTGTGAAGGGGGGGGGCATCCTTCAGAGACAGACAAGATTTCCCAAAGGCCAGTTCCTGTGGAAAAGAAAAGCTACGAGGGAAGTATTTGAAGGAAGATAAGGGAAAAGAGACAAGAGGGAAGCAGAGGAGGATAAGCAGGGTGAGGAGAAACTAGAATAGGGGAAAAAGAAAAGAAGAAGTGAAAAAGGAAGCGAGTGAAAGAAATGAATGGAGGTCTAGTTCTGCTGTCTTTATCAGGGCAAACTGTGTGGCAGAGACCCAAGGCCAGGGTTCACACTGTCACTGAGCCGTGACCGTCTGTGTCCATTCGCTCTTTCTCCTTCTTCCCTCTCCTCCTGCCACTTCCCCCTCTGTCCCCCTCTGTAATTCACTTCTCCTTTTTTAATTTCCTTCTCTCCCGCACCTTCATATCTGTCTTCATCTTCTCTGCATCGCCTCGCTTGCTTTTTTCCTTTTCCCTTTTCTTCATCCTGTTTGTCTCTCTTTGCCCTCTTTTTCTCGCAGAGCAGCTCCAAAATTGAGAACATGTTTATGTAAATCATACAAAAGCCAAAGCTGTTGTGTGTGTCCCTCCCTCTCTCCCTTCTCTCACTCACTTTGTCACTTTGTGTCTTTGTTCACTGAAGTTAAACTTTGCCATGTTTCTGGCTGCCTTTGAAAGTCTGGTAGAAGGCAGACAATGACCGCCACAGGCATTTTTCTCAGCCCCCCGTTTTTCTTTTTTCTTTTTTAACCTCGCTACCTCACACACAAACGCACGCTCCCTGACAGCTTTGCTGTTTTGGAGGGGTGGGGTTGATTGATTAGTCTCTATAGTGACGATACGTCTTGTAATGAACAAGAGAAAGCTGGCATGTTAATTTGTGTGGTGTGGGAGTCTTAATCGTCATCGTGTGTGTTTATGTGTGAGAGTGTGCGCATTGTTCTTCTTTGTGCATGTATTGATATATTGCTTTTTTCTCTTCTTTTATTATTGTTATTGTGTTCAGTTGGGTCTGTGCGTGTACACAGTGCATTACATCCGTGCGTCACTGTCAATATGTCCCTCTGTGTTTTGAGGCAGGATGATTTAAATATCACCAGAGGTTTTTACATTTTTTAGACAAATAATTATACTTTGTGTACCCAAAAATGAACATCCATCCTTTCATCTGCCTATTTTCTGATGCTCATCTTGCGACCAGGTCGCAGGTCCAGCAGCCTAAGCAGAGAGGCTCAGACCTGCTTCTTCCCAGCCATCCTCTGTGGGCTCATCAACCACAGGAGGTGGTGTAGCGCTCAGGTGTGATGCGTGTTGGGTGGCAGTCAAGGGCAGATGCCTGGTGGTTCAGTTGCACATCCATGATACTGATGAGCCTGGCTATCTGGACAAAAATGAACAAGTAGCAGAAGAAAATAACTAGCTAACATCCGTCTATCCATTATTTTCTAATTATCCCTTTCATGCATGAATTATGACAACCTCAATCCAGATTTTTTTCTTAAGTATTTTTATTCATCTTTAGGCATGAAAAAAGATTTTTGAACTTAATTTTTTGAACATGTACTTTTCAAAGAGTTTTTTTTACATGTCCAATTAGGTGGACAACATCACCTTTGGAGTGGGTGGCAGGGTATGGAGTGACACATCAGTGTCCAATGTAGTGGTTTATGTGCAGAAAACAGCCTTTGAATAGCTGTCCACTGTAGTGACAACTATGCGTGAAAGGGTTATACAATTCAGGATCATGGGGGTGGGGGGTACACACTAGACACGTCCCCAGCAGTACAACTCCACTAACTCCACTAACTGCACGTGTTTGGACTGTGAAAGTACCTGGATCTAGCTAACAGCGTCTTGTATAAAGTAAGACAAACTCATGGGTGAGAGAAGTAAAGCTAATATGTTCTTACTTTTATTCATGCTGTCCCTTCAGAGACACAGGAAGCTGTGAAGAATTGGGTCAAAACTGAACAAGGTTAATGAGGTAATATTGGCAGGCTTGGTTAGTATCCATAGACAGCTTAGGTGCATCACTGACAAACAGATGCCTACTAATTAGTGCTAGTAATTGGAATACAAACTAATACATTTAGCCACACAGAAAATTATTAGCTGCCAGATACTTGCATTACATTCCTCCAAAGTGCACCAATGTTTTTGGTTGGTGCATTGTTTCTAGCATTACTTCCCCCTCCACCGGTTGCAGCAGATAGGAGTTCTTCGTTCCAACTGTCGCCAAGTATACAGTATAAATCACGCTGAAGTGACTGTTGTTGTGCTTTGACGCTTTATCGATAAAACTGAATTGAACTGAATAGTGTTTTGTTTTTTAGTTTTTAGGATGAACTTCTGTCTAGATGTGTGTGTGTGTCTTTCTCAACATGCTTCTCAGCGCGTGTAATGTTACAGTAGTGGTGCATATGCTGATCATCACCGTTACGCATGTCAGAGTAAGGTGAACCTTGTGATGCGACACATGGTTTTAATGACATGCCTGTTACACAGACTCACCTTTCCACTTGCGCCGTATTCATAAATCAGGCTTGGCATATCAACATATCAGTGTAGCGACGAGGCTATACAAGACACATTGATTATGATATGCTAATCTGACCTATAATTTACTTCCTGTCATTTCCCTCCTCCAGTGTCCTGCTCATGTATTCACCCTCCCCTCCGTGTTTATGCTTACTCCATTTGATTTACTTGTTGTATTGGCTCGTCTACTGATAGAAACTACACTGGCAAAGCAGTAAGAGATCAATATTTTAAACATTAGCAATCAACTGTTCATCCATTCAGGCCGTACTGAGATACTTAATTACTTAGTTTGACATCACATACAATGAAATAATCAAAGCCTGTAATGGAAGGAAACACACCAAACACAGAGGCATGAACTGGCTTTGTGTGGCTTTTTGCCCTTAATGAGATACACACATCCCTGTCAGCCTTGTGTCTGCCACTTACAACAACATCTCAAAACAAAAAAAGTTCAGGAAACTGGAGTCAATTTTTCCAGTGACATCCAATAAGTTTATACCATTTTCTCAGTAAATCTGCCATGGCTTGGCTTCACTCCAGGAGCCATAAAATTTCTGCTAAGTGCTGGAGGGATTGAAATCCTCCTCCTTCTTTAAGAATTAATGTTAGTTTAACAAGAGAAGGGATTTAGAAAGTGTTAATGGTTGAGTTAATGGCTTTCTCTCCCTTCTCAACCCCCCCCCCCCCCCCTCTGCACAGCCGTTACAGATAGACGACAACTTCTGCGGCCAGGACTTCAACCAGCCTCTAGGGGGCACCACCGCCATCGAGGGCATCCCGCTTTATGTGGACAAGGACGACGGCATGACCTCCGTGGCTGCTTATGATTACCGTGGCAACACAGTGGCGTTCACGGGCACTCGTAGCGGACGCATAAAGAAGGTAGGCTGGAGTTTCCGAAGCACCTTTGCATCCTCGCAGATCTGTTTAACACAGAGACTCTTCGCAAAGACAAAACTCAGTGGTGTTTCAGTGTGATTTGGCTCAAAGCTTCTCAGATCTCACCACATATGCATTCTATAAAAATGAAAAAAAAAAGGATCAGATACAAACATTTCACCTGACAGTGGTGTGGTGTGAAAGGAAACTAACAAAATGTGACTGAAACGGGGATTTAAAGGCTCTGGTAAGAGTGCAGGGTTTGTGTGTGTGTGTGTGTGTGTGTGTATACTGCATGAGTATGCGTGTTTCATGGACTATAGAAAAGCTTTTCACTCTGAAGCAATTTTCTGTCATTTTCTGATGTATTTTCAGTGGTCATTGGTTTTGGCATCGCTGACAAATGGCTTTATCATCAGCGCTCAGTGTAGATATCAGCTTTGAATGTGCATGTGTATATATATATATATATATCAGTGTAGCGACGAGGCTATATATATATATATATATATATATATCCATCCATCCATTCGCGTCCGCTTATCCTGTTCAGGGTGGCATTTTGTGCTTGTTTTATTTTGAAATAGCTTTTCAGTGATTTGCCATTGTCACTGAATGCTTTTGAGACATACCAAATAAGACATATACATTAAAAAAAAAGTAAAGCAGCAGTTTCTGGAGAAGTGCGTTTTCTCCTGCAGAGCGAGCTTGTGTGTGTGTGTGTCTTTGTGGAGGATGTACAGAGTGGAGCTCGTACTGCTAGACAAACTGGAGCTGTGTGGTTTTTATCTTGCTGAGTGTTCTTTTGTGGTCTAGTCACAGGATTGTCAAAAGGCAGTGAGAGTGTCTGAGTGGCTATAAGGTGGGTGCAGATGATTTTTATGTGTCTCCTGAGTACCTCCGGTGAAGGGACGGGTGAAGGAAACCTGTGCTTTGCGTGTGCCTGTGCTCAATCACAGGCTAGCAGTAATTTCCTGCCGTGTTCAGCATAAGAACATCACGCTATTTCTTTGTGTACGTGTATGTGTGCACCTGTGGGTCTATAATAATGCTCCTGAAGTACCCGTGTGGAGTGGATCGCATGGTGCGTGTGCCAATCAGCTCCTCCTGAGCCTTAGCTATACTTTCTCTTTTCTCCCCCTGCTCGTCATAGGAGTGCGTCTGTGTCATCAATACTACCGAGGCTGAATAAACACACTCAGGTGAAGATAAAAAGTGCATACACACAGAAAGTAAATGAAAAGAAATGTTAGATCGGCATTTCACTCTTTGCCGCATTGAGCTTATGAAGTTTCAGACATTTCTTTTAGTAGACAAGCATCATTTTGCAGCTGCTGATGTCTATTCTTTTATTTTTATTTCAGTGGGCGACGTCTTTAAGTTTGCCTTTTACTTTTTGTCGCGTCCCATTAAGCTCAGCTCAGATGTTTTAAAGATTCAGCTGCTGCAGTTTTAGACACATATTTGACAGCTTAAGCAGGAGGCCTGTGTGTTTCCGCAGCCTGTGGAACAGCCTTTGCGACGCTGCTGTCGACTGCTTTTATATAGGCTTTGATACTATGCGCACACTCTCACACAGACCCACACACGCCTCCTTACACAGCTTCCTGTCACTTGAGTTTTGCTAAGTCGACTGAAACCTAGCCCGCTAGTCCTTGCAGCCTGACCCCTTGGACTGTGTCTGCGGTTGTGCAGACAGATGATTTGTATGTGCGCTGAGACTGTGGGGGTCAGCAGATCCTGGATGATATCCCGCTGATCGGAATCCCATCTCCTCTCAGCCGCCGTGTCTTCCTGTGCTTTGGGGATGGAGGAAGGAAGGTGAATACGACGGGGTGGAGGCTGCCAGTGTCCTCACACACAGATCAATGCAGATGCTGCATTAAAATGCTGTTGTCTATATGAGCGGGATAATGGCGAGACGGGATGACAATCACTATAAATCAACAGCAATTCAAGCTACAGCCGGGTTATTGGGCTTTTTCATTAGCCCGTGCCCGCTAAGGCTTTCCTCACGCAGGAAGTGATTCGTTTTAGGTTTAAATAAGGTCTTTTTGGCTAAATTGGAGAACAGCTGTTTAATGGCTGAACTTGATTTGTGCAAAAATAAATTCTGGGGCGAGGGAGAGGGGAATAGGACTGGGATTAGAACGAGGGAGGGAAAGAAAGCGAAGCTGAGGCAGCAGATGGAGAGAGATGGTTACAGGCCGTGTGGTTTTATTGCTATTCATTGGAAGTTAAACTGTGCTCCTTGGCCTAATGAAATGTAAAGCTGCATTGTATTGATGTACACACACACACACACACACACACACACGCACGCACGCACATACACACACGCTCCTGCTCATTAAAATTCCTGCAGTGTGACTGTTGTTGTGTGTGTGTCTGCCCCCGTGGACGTGTCCCGGCTGCTAGACTCTGTATTGATTGATCTATGAATATATAATCAGTAGTGTAGATCTTAAATGGAGCCAGTTCATTGGATAAGCGTTGGTACAGGTTTGTGTGTGTGTGAGGGAGAAAGAGAGCTATGACATAAGCCAGGGTTAATCTATGCTGCCTTTCATCAGCAAAACTAATCAAAATGTCATGACTGGCTAAACACGTGGCATGTATGTGTAAAAAAAAAAACAGTAGCCTTGCTCGTGGGCCACTGGCTTTCTTCTTTATAGGTTCTGACTGTGCCTGTAAGAACTAATTCTGCTTTATTAGCCGACCTTGCTGACTCCGGTTTTCACCTTTGAGACGTATTTATATAGAATATTTTTGATGGAAGTGAACTGCTGATTAAGGGCCGTGTGTCAAAGTGAAAGCTCTCTTTGATACTTAATGGAGCTGTGGGACCGTGATTAGGTTCTTAGTGTTTTGAAGGTCCCTCCCTCAGCCTGAGTGTATTAAGTCATTTCAGACGAGGCTCTGGCTGAACTAGCTGTGTTTTTATTGAAACATATCTTTTTTTGACTGATTTACAAAATGCTACTCTTCATAGCACTGAGAATGATCTCCTCTCCACGTTAGCTAAGCCTCTTGCACAATCAGAAAAGCTTTTTTTCTAAAGGACCTGGCATTACCTGGCGTTCCACAGGAACCCATTCTGGGCCCAGTGTCATTTCCTGTTTTCCATGTTTCCACTGGGTCTAAGTAACATCAAGAACTTCCATGGCTACGCTGATGACACAGGTACACTTCGCTAATATCAAACTGGACCCCATTTTCCTGCAGAACTGCCTTAATTATTTATGGCATCCATTCAACATAGTGCTGGAAACATCCCTTGGAGGTTTGTGGTCCATATTTACATGAAAGCATTACACAGTTGCTGCAGCTTTATTTGCTGGACATCCATGATATGAATCTCCCTTTCTACAAAATGTCAAAGGTGCTCTATTAGATTGAGATCTGGTGACTGTGGAGGTCATTTGAGTAGTGAACTCATCATGGTGAAGAAACCAATTTGGGATGAATTGAGCTTTGTGATGTGTGCACTGTGGTCACAATGCGATGGATGTGGGGGGCTGTAGTATTTAAATGATGCTCAGTTGGTACTGTTCTTAGCCGACAGCAGTGGCACCCAGCGTGGTCTTGTCCTGCTGTAGGTCATCTGCTTCTACGCTTGATGTGTCATGTGTTCAGAGATGCTCTTCTGCATACCTTGGCTCTAACGAGTATTTATTTGAGTTACTGTTGTCTTCCTCTCAGTTCAAAGCAGTCTGCCCATTCTGACCTCTGGCACCAACAAGGTTACTTGAATCACCTTTCTTCTCCATTCTGATGAACTTAAGCAGCTTATCTTGATCATATCTACATACCTAAGTGCATTGAGATGCTGCCATGTGATTGGCTGATCAGATATGTGCATTAACAACAAGTATATGTTCCTAACAAAGAGGCCAGTGAGTGCATGTCTCACTAAAGCCAAACAGAATGACTACACTTTCCATATTGTCTTGCCTCAATAATTATTGCCTTTTATTTACTCCTCCTTGCCCTCATCACAGTGTCAGTCACTTGATCTCAGTTTGATCTTATTAATTAATAAACACGTTTTTTTTTTTTGATACGTCATGCCATCTTATTCTGTTCAGTTTAAGCTGATCTCTGAGGTTAAAACTATTCTTTCATCTCATTCAGCTTTAGCAAAGGTCACCCACACAGATATTACCCCCAGATTTGATTACTATAATGCAAAGTACTATGGTGTCATTAAAGAAACACAGGCTTCGGTTTACTTGGAAGAAGAGAATAAAATAGAATGTAAAATGAAATAATAGTAAAAAACTAAATAAAACATAAAAGAACAAAAGTGACTACAATAATTACATTTGATGCTCATTTGATTTCATAGCTCTTATACAGTGACCATGCCCATACTTACTGTATGTTATCAGGGTTGCAATAAGAAAGATATGAGAGACAGTGTCTGATACACGATGAAAGTGGGATTTAGGATACAGAACAAACAGTGCGATATAATACTGTGTATAGGAGGCAGTCTTTTTTTTTTATGGTGACAGTCTGGCTATCTGCTGTTCACCTCTCCCAGGCCTGTCAGTTAGCAGCAGCACACTGCGTTTATGCAGTATATGTTCTTGGTCCTTGCTCTGTACCTCAAAGCCACACATGATTACCTTCTTCTTTTAAACACCACTGTACATTGCTTTGTTGGCAGACAAAGTGTAGGTGGGACATTGAGTTTTTAACAGCACGAAATTGCACTATCGGCTGCCTTCTGCGTCGTTTGCCAGAAACATCCTAAAAAACCCCGTCTTCAGATCTCAGTAAAAACCTGGAAATCCTTTCATTCCTCTCATTTCGTCTCCTCTTTTGTCTACCTGGGAGAACAAGGTGCTCCTGCCGCATCAGGTAAGATGAAAAGAAACTCTCAACAGCCTGAAGTATTTCCAGATTTCAGAAACAAAAAGATGAAGCTAGACAGATGGAGAGAGAGAGAGGGGAAGAAAGAGGGAGATTTACTCACAGCAATGTATAGGTGTGCGGACGTGTGTGGTGGGTGAAGGGGTATGGTTTCATGTCATTTCATCATTTCCCTGCTAGCAGCAAATCCAATTACTTTTCCCTTTTCCTTTCTATCTTGGAAGATAGCCTGAGTGACAGGACTGATTGGAGTACAGCGCTACCGAGGCAACTGTGCCAACCAGTTGATTGACATAACACTGGCACTTCACTGCTTTCAGACAGGGAGACAAGTGAGACTGGTTAGGCTTCAGGGCATCTCAGAGCTGGTGAGGTGGACCAGAAGTTCACCCGCATTGCTCTTTTGATCCTACATCTGTCCCACTCAGACATTACCCAAGCAACTATAGAGCGAGATGCTCCACGGTGCTCGGCTCTCTTTCAGTATGTGACGGTGACGTACCGTGCACGACCCTATCCTGTCCACTTTTTCACTCCTCCCAGCTAACAGCATTCCACCCCCTTAACGGCATTGACCCTTTAAGAAGATAATAAATAAGCAGTATACTGCGTGAATTGAGTCATAATCTGCCCACCATCTCTTATGTAGTGTGGCTAACACTGCACAGCATCCTAAGCAGCTTTTACTGGAGGCTACTTTCATGCTGTTGTATACTTTGTGCCAGTTTACATTTCTGCTCTAATGCATTTCTCACTAAGACCCTGTGCTTTTGTTCTCCACTGTAGTTGTGCCAGCTGTATTGAATTTCAAATCAAGGTTTTATAGTTAAAGTAAAAGTTGTGATATAAATTAATAAAGATATAACAAGCACTTTCCAAACCGTGGGACTTATCATGTCTTTAAAAAGCGGTGCCTTCCTTGTTACATTTAGGAAGATAGATGTAAAAAGACCAGAAAACAGACAAAGGGCAACATTCCCAAAGAGTGTATATGCCCAAATGTCTACAACAACACAGAAAAAACAAAGTTTCAAACATTTCATATAAAGTTGTGATCTTTCCAAAGTCCTAGGAAAGCTTTTGGAAAGTCTTTGGAAAGGGTGTGCTTTTCTGTCTTCCTTCCAGAAAACAGTTTTTTAAAAAATATTGTTTTTAGATCATTCAGTTCTTCTTTTAGATCATCCTCCACCATCAGCACCAGTCATCATCAATTCTGCATGTGAGTCACACATGGCTGTCACCAGTATCTGAATTATATTAACAGGAATGGCACCAAGAAATACCTTCTGACAGGAAATGGATCATAGGTCAAAAAGATGAGCTCAGTGCGATGAGCAGACGACCACATGCAAGGATGGCTGCGAGCGGCCGGCCCAGGTTCAAGTCTGACCCGCGACCCTTTGCATGTCTTCCCCTCTCTCTCTCCCTCTCCTTTTCTGTCAATTCTTCACTGAACCTATCAAAATGAAGGCCAAAAGATTTTGGAATAACTGATTGTTTAGTTATTGTTTTACAATTGTGCTATAAAGAAAGATAAGTAATGGTAAATGGACTGGTACTTGTATGACTCTTTCCTGCTAGTTGCATTCACCCAAGCACACACATTCATTCAAGTACCTTTTCTTAATCTAAGTACCGTGTCTATTCACATTGACAATTCGAGAGAGGAAGCGAACCACCAACCTCTACAACCCACAGCCAACTCCATCTCCTGAGCCACAGCCACCCACAATTAATTGCTAAGATAGCTGATAATGAATAACCAATCATTAGTAGTTCTGCAAAAAATTAACAATGCAGAAAAACTGTCTTTTAATGGGGTGTGTTTACACTGGTGTATTATTTTTACAACTTAAGACTCTTGAGTGCTCCAATTCTGAACAGCTCCCAGCAGAATGATTTCCTTTCTCTATGATTATTTTAGTGGATGCTGGTGTTTTATGGAAACATCAGTGATTGGAGAAAATACATTTAAACTATTTAAATGAAACTATTTA
This sequence comes from Haplochromis burtoni, assembly GCF_018398535.1. NCBI lineage: Eukaryota > Metazoa > Chordata > Actinopteri > Cichliformes > Cichlidae > Haplochromis > Haplochromis burtoni. The sequence goes on from NW_024582502.1 coordinate 1,058,675, forward strand.
AATCAAGCATACATTATATTGCCCAAAGTATTCACTTACCCATCTAAATCATTAAATTCAGGTGTTCCCATCATTTCCATGGCCACAGGTGTATAAAATCAGGCACCTAGGCATGTAGACTGCTTCTACAAACTAGAATGGGTTCCTCAGGAAAACTTGACTGGCCTGCACAAAGTCCTGACCTCAATCCAATCAAATACCTTTGGGATGAATTAGAGTAAAGACTGTGATCCAGGTCTTTTTGTCCAATATCAGTGTCTGACCTCACAAATGTACTTCTGAACAAATGGTCACAAATTCCCATAAACACACTCCTAAACCTTGTGGAAAGCCTTCCCAGAAGAGTTGAAGCTGTCATAGCTGCAAAGGATGGGCTGACATCATCTTAAACCCTATGGATTAACAATGCAATGTTACTCAAGTCCATATGAGTGTGAAGCCAGACGAGCAAATACTTTTGGCAATATAGTTCATAAAGCACAGGAAAAGTCCTTAGCCCATTATCCACTCTTCACCTACCAGCATTCAGTGAACGAGAGCACCGTGGACCCCTTCCTAGAGTTTGAGATGGCCGCGGATGTATTGGCTCTTCAAGCTTAGTGGTAAAACTATAGCTGTCAGAATGATTAAGCCTAATCAAGAAACATGGGATGGGAGGTAATTTAGCATGTGAATGCTAATTAGCACTAGCATTTAGACTGGCAGACGATGATTGAAGCAGCGCATCGGCTGCTCGGGCTGGTTAAATGGCAAAAACACCAGGCTGGTAGAGATGATTGATAATCTTCGGGTCGTGCCGCTGTCTGTTTCCCCCCCGTTTGCGTGTGAGCGGATTACACTTTCCTCTTCCCTCCGATGCAAACTCATAATGAGCAGATGAGCACAACACCTGAACACTTTAATTCCATCTTTATCCCATTAAGTAGAAGTTAGTGGAATAAATTCCTATTAGTTTCTCAGAATACACAACAGGATTTTCCTCAAGCCTCGTGTGTGTGTGTGTGTGTGTGTGTGTGTGTGTGTGTGTGTGTGTGTGTGTGTGTGTGTGTGTGTTAACGTCTGCCGTCTACTGTCTGGCACAAATATACACAATTACATTGTTTAGATCCATATTCATGATTCATTTGTGAGTTTCTGAAACAGCAGTTAGGTATTCACACTCTAGGTTTGTGTGTGTGTATGTGTGCACTTGTTGCCATGATATATATGAAAGGGTACATCAATGGGTCAATACATGGGTGTTTTGTGCTGCAGTGTGCTAGTCCCTGTAAATGCATGTGTGGAGTTGCTGTTAGAGCCTGTTGAGGGAAGACTAGTGTGTAAATCCTTCAGAGATAATATTACTGCTGTAAGGGCTGCTAGTGTTTGAGTGAATTATCATTGGATTCTCCGAGCCATACTTTCCTGCTGTCCTTGTCTTCGGGCCTTATGCTTTCTCTGCCAACAACAACCGTCTCTCTCTTTTTCTCTTCCCCTCCGCTCCCTGTCCTTCTTGCTTATATGTCACCTTCAGCTCTCTTTCTCCTAACCGAGGTGGGCTGGATGCCCGCAAATCTGCCTCCCATGAGAATGTCCCACCTCATCTGTGTGTGCATGCATATGTGTGTGTGTCCTTCTCTCCTCTGCTCCCCATTCCCTCAGTCCACTCCCTCAGCCTCTCTATCTCCTCTATCCATTAGTACATTAGTATACGTCAGCCTGCAAAGAAAAAAAAAAAAAAAAAAGGCTGTCTCTGTTGTGCCTTTTATGAGCAGGAGACAGAGATAGATTCAAAGACATACAAGGCTGATAAAACAGTGAGCCATACATCAGCTCGTACTTATATGACCTGATTGTGCATCTGCTTTAGAGTGTGTGTTTAAGACAGGCTGGTTAAATAAATTGCACTTTATTTGTACATGTATGTTTAGTATGTATGTGTGTGTGTATATATTATGTATGTGTGTATGTGTATGTATTATATGTATATGATATATGATGATATATATGTTATTTAACTATTAGATGTCTATTAATTTAGCGTCTATCCATAATGAAAACAAAGTAGAACTACTGAAACTTGATGCCTACACTGTCTGTAATGCAACTTGAGCACCAGCTGATGTTATTTGAAATGTAATTGTTTTATTGCAACTACTGGTTATTGCATCTTTGGGCCTACAGTATAGCCATTGTTGGAGCAGTGATAATCTTATTTAGCATTTTTTTGTATTACTCTTTAACTTACAATATAAAGCACCTTGAGGCGACTATTGTTGTGTTTTGGCGTTGTATAAATTAAATGAAATGGATTATTTTGCACTGTGAATCACATTAAACCAAAAGTATCCAAGAATATATAATATGTTGTTAGAAATGAGCATGTTTCTGTGAACTGTGTAGTCTTCAGTCCCAACCATATTCTGTCAGGCTAAGAGAAGCTTCCTTTGGAGCGATTAAAGGTTTTATACAAGTTTTCGTCATTTGATTAGGTCAGGATTATGTGTTTGACAGACAAGAGTTTTAATGAAGCTAAATGAGGCATTTTTAAATGCAAACAAAGGATACTTAATAGACAGGGCAAACTTCGAAGTCTATCAAAAATGTTAGACAATTTTCCAGTTCTTCAGAAGACTTAGAAATGGAGATGTTCCAGCCAAATATTTAGAGGACGTGATATTGAAAACAGAATGGAGTGTTCAAAATAACAAATACAGTATCCATCTATATACTGTATTTCGAGGGAGACAGGCAGCACTTTCTTCTTTCTGTCTTTTTTTACTACCAAATTGAAAGGATGGTGCATTAGTTTGAAAATGAGTCAATGGGACAGTGCGTTAGAATGGCTTCCACCTGAGACAAATAGACGGAAGGTGGGGAAAAATAGGGGGGAGAAACCATTTTCTTCAAAGGCAGTGCTGCATGACATGAGGATGGAGTGCTCCAGAAGCACACTGGTGCTGGCAGACTGATCTGAAATACAACAGCAGGATGTTTGCCGGGACGGAGACTGATATGATACTGTTCTGCATCACTTATCGGAGGCAGTCGCTGCTAATGTGCCATTGTGGTTGTAGGTTCAATTCCCAGGTGGGCTATCACTTCATATGTATTACCCCCTATGTCCTTGAGCAGGGCATTATCTCAGCATCCCCTCTGGAGGAATATGGCTCGGCATTAATGGACGGGCGATGTGCATGGAGAGCTAGATGGATATATTAGTGAGCTAATGAATCTTTGATAAGTGGGAAGGCTTTGTGGGTGTCAAGAGACAAAAGGAAAGATTACAGCTGAACCTATCAACTGCGAGATGGCTTTTATTCACATAAAGTCTTTGCGTCATCTGACATTGGGATTGCCATTGTGGGGCATGGCTATGTGTGTGTTGGCTTGATGTGGCAAAGCACTCTGGGAAAGAGGGAGGATTGCTAGTGTTTTGGAGATTCTACTGCAAAAGTGTTTTATTTATTCATTTTAATTTAGAGGATAGAAAATAAAAAATCATCTGTTCCTTAGCATATACTAAAATTATTTAAATACAGTTTCAGATGAACAACAACACATGACATATTAACACTGTGTCATTATTTACCGTCTCCCTCCTATCACCGCCAACAGATAGCTGCCCATCCCTGAAGCTAGTTCTGCTGAAGGTTTCTTCCTGTTAAAAGGGAGTTTTTTCTTCCCACTGTAACCAAATGCTAGGTCATAGGGGGTCATCTGATAGTTGGGGTTCTGTATTATTGTAGAGTCTTTACCTTACAATAAAAAGAACCTTGATGTGACTGTTATTGTAATTTGGCGCTGTATTAATAAAACTGAACTGAATTTAATATGAACTGAGGCAAAATGCAGAAGTGTTGTATGAAAAATTAAGCACACCACAGTAGTTTGTAAAGCCAGCTTTGGGTCAAATAACTTTTTCTGTATGACTTTATCTGTCTGAGATCGTTGCAGAGTGAATTTAGACCACTCTTCTTTACAAAGTTCAGTTTATTGAGGTTTGTGGGCATTCATTTATGCACAGCTCTCTCAAGGTCCCACCACAGCATTTCAGTTGCGTTGAGGTATGGACATTGACTGGGGCATTGCAACATGTTGTTTCTTTTCTTTTTTCAGCCATTCTGATGTCGATTTCCTGCTGTGTTTAGGATCATTGCCCTGATGCATAATTGTTTCAGCCAACTTTTAGCTGTCAGATAGACAACCTCATGTCTGACTCTGAAATACTTTGGTATACAGAAGAATTCGTGGCCCAAATCTTCAGTCCTCCACAAATGTAGTTGACAGTTTGGTTGTACCCAATGCTGTGCATTATAGCCAAAGAAATCCACTTTGGTCTTATCTGTCCAAAGAACATTGTTGCACAAGTCGTGTGGTTTATTCAGATGCACCTTTGGAAACCTAAGCTGTGCTGTCATGTTCTTTAGAGCCATTCTCCTGGCAACCTTTCCAAACACCATATACTTGATCAGTCTTGTTCTAGTTGTACAGACATGTTAACATGCTAACTGAGGGCTGTAGATTCTAAGATGTAGCTCCGGGGTTATTTGTAGCTTCTCGGAGCATTGCACAGTTTGACTTTGTCGTCCTGGGATCTCCAGTTTTTAGCTGGCTCTTTGTCCTGTGAATCATTTTTCTCAGAATAGAATGATGGCTTAAAGTTAGTCAAGAAAAAGGGACAAAAACTGTGGTCTCTGGTGTGAGTGACAAAATGATTATGTCACCATCAACCACTCTAGTGTTCAGCAGACTAGTGGACTGTTTCTGCCTTTGTCAAAACAGTCCATTGACCTCTAACGTTGGAAAAACTTCTCTTACTGTGCTCATGGACACAAATCAATAGATGAATTGCCACCAAACTGTGTTGGCCCCTTCTAATTGAATTCTGCAACCTGGTGGACATATTGCTAATATTAATACATTTGACAAAAACAGTTAAATTAAGTAATATAATGAGTTCCAGTTTCCCTCATCCAGTAAGGCCTTTATGATGTAATTCACATGTGGCCACAGTATGAACACAACATCCGTTGACTGGAAATGTAAAATGTGTACCAAGTTCAAAAAAAAGAAAAGATTAAAAAAAAGCAGTGTGTTAACCCTGTGACCTCATAAATCAGGGTCCTTAACCCGTGTGGACATCACCAGTCCCAGCACTGACTTAGAATGTCCCTGCTGATAGAGCACGTACGGCCACGAGTCCAGACAAACACACGCATATGTAGGATGTTCAGCAACAGCCAGCGATGCGCTCGGACAGCTGTTGAGCTGACGACTGCTGTCAGGTGCCAGTGGCCTGATTCAAGCTGGCCGACCTCTTCACATCACAACATGTGTCTGCACAGATACGGGAGGTGATGGGCGGACATTTGTTTGCGTATCTGGCGTGCATCTGGAGAACAACTGGCAGGTTGGGTGGGTCTGGTGTGTGTTTTGATTTGTGTCTATGCTGGTTTGCTTGACATACAGAAGTCTCGGGCATCTTGTACCAGAATGTAGAAAAGATGCAGATTAGCAGGTGTGTTTTTTCGTCACCTTCGGCAGCAAGGTGGAGATACCTTCTGGATGGATGTGCGCTCTTGTCTGATTAGTGAGCCAAAAAAAAAAGAAACAAAAAAACATTTCACTGTGCGCTATGTTAATCTGTTTCACATCTAGGGAAAGATACAGCCTTCGTGGGTGTGTGTATACATGTGCATCTGATTAGAGGGCGCATGCAGGAAAGGATGCGGGCTGTGTGTGTGTGTGTGCGTAATGAGATTGCAGAGGGTCGATTTCCCATTTGTTTGTGTGTAAATGTGGGTCTCTGAGAGATACTGATCCTTAGATTATAGGGAATCTCACTCTGTGTGTGTGTGTGTTCATCTTCATCAGTGCGTTCTGTGTTTGGAGTAGGAAGTAATGTGCGTTTACATATTACAGCAGCTGTGCTTTCTACATGTATAATAGGAGCTGCCCACCTGATGCCAGGGCAGCTGCCACACAAACAGCCCACAGCACTTACACACACTCTCACACACTCACACACACACACACACACACACACACACACACACACACACACAAATGGTGCCAGTGGAGATTTTTTTGTTGTCTCTTGAGTGTGTGCTCGCTGCAGAGGGGAAGAGAAAGGGGCAGCTGCAGTATAAAGCCTTTATCAACTGTTCCCCTAGACTATCCCATCTGTCTATCCATTAATACACACACACCCATACACTAATGCATACACACGGTCCTTCTGTTGTCTTATCAGTCACACATGGCGTACTTCACACTCAGCAGGGTCTGTCACGACAATGATGCTTGTTCTTGGATGTCTTCCGTGGGGAAAATGCATGTTTTGGTCCACTATGTATGACACCATGAAGCACCGTGTGTCTCATTTTCTATAGAAGTTGGCGTTAGAGATGGAGCCAAAGGAGTTAAAGTTTCTAGGAGCTGAACATATAAGCACCAAAAGATATTCCCCCATCAGGTTTTTGAACGGGACATAATTACCAGTTTGTTACCTATGCTGTCTGTGCAGATGGTTCCAATGGGCCAAAGTATAGCAGTATAATGCAATTGTTTCTGTCCTGGATGCAGTTTGCACTTTACCATCACATCCCTGGCAGTAAAAATAAGTAAAAATCGATAAAAGTAATGTCCATATCTCTGCTCCTGAAAAGCTGTTTTGTGGTACCGCTCCACCAATTTCCTTCTCCCGCACACAAACTGAAATCAGCTGACTGTTGTGGAAGTGCGCAGGAAGAAAAAAAACATTTTTGCTGGATTTTTTCTTCTCTCTATCTGCCCAGCATTTACATAACTGAAGAACCTTCGTAACGCAAGTTACGACATAATTTAATTGTAATTTTTATAATTACCAAATTTAGTACAGTAACATGTTAGTGAAAAATGTAAGTTGATCATGACACCTGGTTGGTAAATGTCCAATGCTCAAAACCAAATCGAAAGAAAAGTCACAACAAAGTTTGTGACTCTTTGGCAGGAGTGAGCAAGTCGCTTAGATGGTTGGTCGAACCGGGAACCTCACCTGATTGGCCCGGATGGTATAGTGGGAGTTCCGAAGTATGTTATGATCAAGGGCTCTAGAGGGCTCATAATTGATAATAAGAGGTCTCCATCGACACTCTAGCAGAGGCAGATACTGCGAAGGCGCTGAAGTACAGCAGATACTTGATGTCCCAAGACATCAAAATCTTCGTTTTTTCAGTGGATGCAAGGGGCAAGTGATGGTCTGCTACTCTGCAGTCTGCAAGGCCAGGAAAAAGAGATTACAAAGACCTTGAGCTGGAAGGTTTTACTGCAAACAGTAGACCTAATTAAGGTCTGCAGGAGTCTGATCAGGTCTCCGTTCTCCAACGTGGGGGTCTCACTTCCCAACAAATTCTGCTTAGTCGCCTAGATTGTGGATGGGCAGACATGAGAGGCGACTATAAGACCTGTATCTTAAAAGATGACCTTTTCATGGCTCTCGAAATGAGCAAACATTCATTCACACTTCCCCACCAACACTTGTCATGCCATATGGCTTTGTCTGTGATAATATTGAAATGAGTTTTATGTGATAGAAATCGCAGATTTGATATAGCCGTGCCATGTGTTTATATTCCCTATTGTGCACAATAATGATAGAAGCCCAAAAATGTCTGAGAGGGAGAGCCGTGGGTCAGTATCGGATCATGATTTAGTACCTAAAAGCAGAGCTACTTCAACAACCTCAACAAAGTAGCCTAAACACTGTTTAGGCTACCTAAATTTGAATTATGCTGTTTCATTCTACATAATGTTGTGTCACTACTATTGCACTATAAAGCTACTGCTACTGCTGCTGTTGGCACCTTGTATCAATAGATTCACCCTTTGAATTAGGTTGTCTGTCACCAATGACAGGAGCTCATTGGAAAAGAAGGATGTAAAATGCCCTTCATTTTTCATTTCACCAATAAATGCTGCCGCCTGCACAAGCTGCATGCACTGATAAAACATTGTTCTCTGTATTGTCATAAATATCATTATGGCAAATCTCCTTGAAAGGTCTTCATATAATTTCACCCACCCTTGGTGTTGAGTGCTTGTGCGCTGTATGATTTTCCATTTAATTTCAAACTAAGAACTGTCTGTATGCATATGAACTATAGCTAAACCCATATTTGATTTTTTTTTGAACCAATACCAATATTTAGGACAGGTTTACACATGCCAACATTCTTTATGTACTGGACACTGTTTTCACTATTTTCTTTGCATACGCCTAAAGAGTTCGTCTGGTAAATTGTGTGTGGTGCAGTAGCCAAGGTATACTGTAAAAATAGGCAAAATGTGCAAATCTAAAAACTACCTGAGCTGTCAAACTTTGTGGAATGCAAAAAAACAAAACACAAATTGAAGTAGATCCAGTGAGAAGGCTCCTGGGAAGACATTAAAGAGCATGTGGGAAGTAATGAAAATTGATTAGAAAGGCTGAATAGCTTCCATAAATTATGGAATAGTATTTTTACTCGAAATGGCCATTATGAGTTTATGTACGATTTGTTAATACTGTAGTATTATAAAAGGAAACTCAATCATAGTTTATTTGGTTGCATTTAACATGCAGTTAGCAATTTAAAATGAAGATCCTGCCTGACTCCGCACCACCGTCTCCTCAGCTGTAATGTGTACTCTGCTACATGTACTGCAGACAGTGGAACTGGGAATGAAAATGGACTGGCATTTAAAGAGCACTTTCCTAGAATTACTGACTACTCAAAGCACATTACTCTACAAGCAGTATTTACCCATACATTCATACAGCACGTTATTAAAAGCACTTTATCTGCCTCACACTGCTGAGAGTATTTAAATAATAGAGTTGGAGCTGCTCTGCTGGGTAATCTGTGTGGTGACATCACTTCTAAATTACCCCAAGCATCTTTTTCTGCACTTTTTTCTGCAATAAAAGTTTTCAGATCAGCTCACATCAAACTGTATATGTACGCTGATACCTATTTATCTGTAACAGGCCAAAAAAGCATCAGTCAGGCTCTAAAAAGATTATATAGTATGAAATTATATCACACTGGCCAAGTTGTGTGTTATATTAGATTAGCGCTGCAGCTGTTCTTCCAGAAAGTCATAACACTCTGTTTCAGTGTGATTATCAAAATTCTTCCAAGTCTTGTTAAAAGGAGAGTCTGCCCGTTTTTATTTTCGGGTTCAGATCTGTTCCATTTTGCTGCGTGTTTAGTAGCTTGCTTTCATTTATTCAGTGCATTGTTTGTTTTTGCCCATTCGTTGTCCTACATTCTTGGTTTCCCTGCATGTTTTTTTTAGTCCAACTGGCTTGCCGGCCAGGCACAAGGACATCGGGTGGCTCTGCAAGCGTATGTTAATGAGGTAGAAAGAGACAGATGAAGAACCTTGAGAGTTGGTTGAGGTCAAGGGGATATAATGAAATAGAAAATAAGGTTGAGAGTGAGAGACAGAGACTCAGAGATCGGGAGTCGAGGGTTGTCCTTGATGGTGTTTATGATATTGATTGCCTGCTCTCCAGAAGCATCCTGATTTCTGATTTGGACACTTGTGAACAATGTGATTGCAGCAAGAACATCTAATGTCTCGAGTGGCCTCTGCAATCAAGAACAATGACCCTTAACTCTTTGCAAACTCTCCCTCTGTCTCCATCACTTCAGCTCTCACATGCACATGTGTGCTTGTGTGCCTATCTAAGGATGTGTCTCGGATCTAGCACATTTTACTTTGAAGTTGACATGATTGAAATGCGCATTCGTTGATATGAATACAACCTGCTGTTTTTGGAAAAACTAGTGTTAGATATATTTTGAACATGTAGAGATGAAGAGAGGTCAAACAGATATGCTTTACTTTTTTAGAGAACAAAGAAAATTTGGTGCACCGCAATTTCAAAGTGTAAGGAATGTCTCGTCTTTGTCTAGTCTTTGTCCACTTGTGATGACAACGACCATATTTCTAACTCTAACTTCTAATACAGAGTTAGGCAGGTTAATTTTTTTTTCTTGTGTCTCTTCAAGCTGTTATTCCTCACTCGTTTTTCCCTGTTATTCCCACTAGCAAACCTCCACACTACGGGTGGGTCTTCGCTTTGGTGTTAAGTCAACAAACAATAGCTGTCAAGAAAACTATAATTACTTTTTCTGACTCGCAATCACATCAAACGTTTCACGGTTTTTCATTTTAAAATCTTACATGAACTGTCATCACCTAATCCTGTTAAACATTGCAAATATGATTATATAATATGGTGTACGTGGAAGTTATAGATATATAAGTTTTCATGTTTTCTTGCTTCATGGCAAGACAATGGTCACCGAAATGTTGTCTTCTTGTCCCTGCATTGTTGTTTTCTGCTCTGCTGTGCTATTTCTGGACTTTTTTTTATAATAGCTTATTTTGACAACTTGATCAGTAATCAGCAGGCATCAAGATTGGTCCATTCGTCTAGGAGTAGATGGGAGCATACAAACAGACGTGCATATGTTACAATCATTATAGAATGATTTACTGATCCACTGCACGAGCAAAAGCCCAAAGAATTTTCTTTTCTTTGTTTTCTTAATGTTTTCAAAGACTAATCTAATTATGAAGTCTTTGAAGTGTGGAAAAAGCCGACATTCAAACATTAAACAGAGAAAAGTAGACGAGCAGACAGGTTGATGGCGAGAGAATGGAGGACAAAGACCTGGTGTTGTTCAACCATCTGGTGTGTGTTTGCGCACGTCTGTATGTGTTTGTGCGCTTGCGTCTCTTGTATCTTGATACGGTGGAGAGAATGACTTAGATTACCAAGACTGATATCAAAGCCACACTCACGGACACGCTCCAACTGCCAGCCCTGCACACATGCTCACTCTCTCGCCCTGTCTCTCTGGAGCCTTTTGGTTTGCGCTGGGTAGCATACAAAGCCTTCAGCTAAAAGACAGCAGTCCATCGCTGGTTTGTGTGTGTGGAGGGCTCCCCTCTAATTGAGGTGTACAGTGAATTGGCAGCCTGCCTGATGTTACATAGTCATATGAAGGGACGTGAAAGAGAGAGAACGAGACAGAGAAAGAAAAGAGAGAGGAATGGGAGGGGGGTGTATTTAAAGGGAAGGGATGGATGATTTGTTGAAAGCACTGATGGGAGAGAAATTGAGGGAAAAACAAGATAGAATAATGGGTGGAGGCGGTGGAGGATAGAGGAGAATAAAAATGTGCAACAGCCAGCAGTGCAGTCAGTCTATCCTTGATGGAAAAACATTGGATATCACTTGGTATGTCTGGAGATGTACAGTATATCTGAATGGCTCAGGCATATATTTCATAAGGATGTAGCTTTTATCTTTTTTATGAAAGCAAAATGAAATAATCATGAAGTCATCATGGGCATCGTCAAAGGCGTGGACCCCTCTGAAAAAAATGAGGCAAAAAGGCATTCTCAACTAGCTTAGCAGTGTCAGTTCACGGTGCTCCCACAGGTGCGTGGATAAATGTCACTGCGTTTCTTTGATACTAAACAAAACTTAAATATTTCATGATTCAGACAGGTTCTGCAGCTATTAGGGACATTTTTCCCCCCGTGATTTCTACAAGGGCTTATTCTCAATGGACAATTGACAATCTAAAATACATGTATTATTCATGTGTGTTCGGATTAGGCTTGCTTCTTAAAAGAGTAAGACTGTTGATGCAAATTGCGGCAATCAGGCTCTAAGTGCCTTTACCGTATCCATCAGTTATGTGTCGCACTTTTCCAACTGCTGACTTTTTTGCAGTGGTAAGGTGTGGACATGATGTCCGTCTTTGTTTCGGGTGTTCAGCGTAACACATGCACACGTGTACATACACAAATTAACACCCCATCTGTGTGTGTGTGTGTGTGTGTGTGTGTGTGTGTGTGTGTGTGTGTGTGTGTG
>NW_024582502.1:1070593-1075787 GCF_018398535.1 Haplochromis burtoni
CAGGATTTGGTATTGTGCTCCTGATCACCTGCCGAGCTGAGTCAATTAGCCCTTTTGAAAGCATCAGGCATTTAGCTAGAGTCTGCGTATGTGTGTGTCGTGAGCACCATTTACACTCATGCCAATACTCTTGAAACTGCTTGTTAGAGGTGTTAAAGTTACGTTGTATAATGAGGGGTTCCTTTGTGCTGTACATGCACAGCATTAAAAATAGAAGATAGGTAGTAGCACAAAATTAATGTTGTTCATTGTATAAGTTTTTTTCTTGGTTAGCCTAATGAGTTAATTTTTTTCTTTGTAATCTTTGGATTTAGTTTATTTTTCTGATATATTTAAGTTATCTTGTTTGGTGTCAGTTTGGGGTATTTTTTCTTCTTCTTATCGTATCACTGTGTTTCATATATTCTACATCATAGCCTTCATCTACCTCCTCTCCCTTTTATTTAGTTTACATTGCAGTGCTGTGCACACATATACAGATACAGGCAAAAAAGCAGAACTGAGCAGTGATGGTTAAAGCCGCAGCATTGAACAGAACATCGGCTGATGAGCCAAAGCAGAAAGGTTAATCCATCAGATTACAGCAGATTACAATGCACCAGGGAAGGCTGAATGGGAGATTATGGCAAAGAGATGACGACTAGAATAATGGGATGGGCGGGTGGCGGAGCACGATAGAAGTTAAGGGATCAAGGACTGATAAAGTGGATTTAGCACTTTTTTTTTTTTTGGCTGTCTACTTGCCCGCTAGTTTCTCAGTAAAAATACACTAAACGCTGAGCAGGTTGGCCATGGCCAATTTTGTACTTGCAGGGACATGACTAAGATTGGTGGTTAAAAATTAAATGCCTCCAATATCCCTGTTTTTCCTCTGATGCATTTTCATTACACAGAAGGGCACAAACAAGTAATTTTGTGTGGGACCAAATGTAGAAAAAGTAGCTTGTGGGTAGCGTTATTGCTATAAAACATACATCTCAGTTTTAACACCGTATCATTTCAGTGAAATAGAGTAGGAGGATGTATTAGATAAGATAGGGCTTTATTGCAATAGCACACAAACACTACTACAGTGAAATATAGGTTTAACATCTAACCAGATAGTACAAACAGCAGGAAAAAGACACAGTGAGATAAAGTAGTACTGTGAGGATAAATTCATTTAAAGAATAAACACACATCAGTGGGCAGAGAAACAATAAATGGGTTGAAGTATCCAAAGTAAACAATGCAAGTTTAAAGGGGATCATGGAATCATGATGTATACTGGTTTTTGCTGTTATATTGCTGTATAATATATTTACTTATTTCAAATATTAGGTGCAGGTTTTCTTTACTCCTATATCTATATATAAGAGTGTATATATAAGTATAAAAGTTTTTCCTATAATCTTACATGTATGTTAGAATATGTTAGGGTGTTTTTTATATTTCACATTTTTAGATTTATCATAGTATTACAGCATTATAGTAGCATTACAGTAGTGGCTTAAATGACTTCAGAAATGCTTGCAAAGCAGAGACGAGTTTGACTATCATATGAAGATATGCTGTGCGTTTGGGGGGGGCAGTTTTATGTTTTGGATATAAAACTGTGTACTTACACGTGTATTTTAAAATTTGCTGCAAGCATCTATGTCTGTTAGAGCCTTTTGAAAATCAGGTGATTCTTTTTGACCTTCCCGGCACTTTATTTATTTGTTGTATTAAGTTGTATTAATCCAATAGCGAGTCAATGCACCAAAAACAAAGTCTGATCTACCTTCTGGAGGGTGCTGTTTCTATTTTATCCCCCTCCTTCTAATTGGGTGGCCTTTGCAAACAAAAAGTTTGAATAGCAGGTAATTTGTCTGCTGTGTTCACCTCCAGAACAGTTGGATTGCCTTGAAAAGTGTGTATTCACATTTTAGCTTCAGTATTAATAAATGAAAGAATGAGGATTAATCAAAATGCCAAATCTGGTCTGTGCCCAGGGTAAAAACTGACCTGTTTGAGTTGTGAGAACTTGCACTGATGTTAAAGATCGTGCCAAAGGTGGTGAAAGAAACTGTTAGAAATGTTAAGATTTAAAAAGATGTGAAAATACATCATTTAAAAAAAATTCTCTGGTGAGGCAGGTCTCTTTTAAATGGTAAGTGTTGACATTTTGGGCTGACCCCATGCTGTGACCTTTAAGCCATGAGCAAGTCACGCTAGCGCTAAATGGAGTCATGAGACCTTTGAGACTTCTAACCAGGTCCCTGGACCACACAGTGAATACCACACCATATGACTTAATCACACAGTAAGAAACAAGAGCCCCCGATGGGACACCGGTTAAAGCGAGCTCCTGTTATTTTAACGATAACGGCACAAGATGTACTTATGTTACATTTCCCATATGGTTATACCATGAAGCATGTTCTTTTATTGATTTGGCCAGAGACTGTAGGGTTGGACTGTCTGGGTGGCCTACAGCAGAGATACTCTTGAGTAACAATATGGTCACAATTTATGCTCAGTTAAACAACATTATCCTTGGGGGTCTGCTAATGCACTTGCAGGGCCCCGTTTATTGTCTCCAGTGTCCAGTTGAAAAGTCACTGGACAAGAGAGTATATGACATCAGCAAAGTCTTCTCATTCTGTACATAAAGGCAGCAGATGTATCACTTAATTTTTAGTGTCAGCAAATTAGTTAATATTCTTGACTATTTAAAAAGGTATGTAAAGGTCTTTTGGACTTTCTATGGCTATTATTTTGGTTCTAAAGAAGAGTAACCAACATGCACTCATATCTGGTCTGTGTCACCCTAGATAGATGAGGTTTTGATTACTTCATTGAGTAGCATGAGAATTACAGATCTCATTAAAGCACAGCAACTAAGGAAGAAGTTGAGTTAGACCGGACTGATGGAAAGTGGTCGATGAGGGAATAGAGACAGAGGAGAAAAAAGTGGAGAGATTAGGGATGAGAGAGCTCTCCACATCCTCCTGTATCTGTCCAAACAGCTTGCAAGCCAGCCAAAAGTCTCGTCATCTCTCTCTCTTTCTCTCTCATTCTTTCTTTCTCCCCCTCTCTGCCAGACTGATGACAGAATGTGGAGAGAGGGATTAGAGAGGAGAGACTCATGGAGATCGAAGGATAACGGCTTCTGGAACGCCATCGCTTTGTTAACTTTTGGAGATTTTGGAGTTTTGTGCTGGTGTGTGTGTTTGTGGAACCCATCCCATTCCCGAATCTCATACGGACACTCGACCAGACCCCACTGGCTTTCCCTTAAGCATAGTTCAGAATTTCAGCATGCAGGTTGATGATTCACATCACCGACCCTGCAGGACCGAGGGCGAGAGATATGAGAATATTTAAGCATTATGCCAACTCAAAAAACGACAACAATATAAACCTTTTAGGTGGAAAACACACATGCTGTATTTTGCTGTGTAGAATTACAGAATTGTTACGGGCAATAGACCGATATGTATTGTTATATCTACATTCTGTACAGTAGCTTATGTTATTTTTGCATGAATGCAGACATATGGCCTTTATCAGCAGTTATTTTGTTACCAGTGGGTGTAAAGTCCTAGACTGTCCTACTATACTGTCATTGTGATAGTGACCTTTAGTGGTAATTGTAATTAGCTGTTGGTAATTGAGGTGATGTGGCCACAGAGCCATAAAGTCATTGGAGGGAGGAGATTGGGGTATATGGATGGGTAAAGGAAACACAGAAAACTGTTGTTTCCTGTTAGAATTCATCTTAGTCCTTAACTGAATTTTGATGTTTAATAGATGTAACGGAGCTGTTTGTCCGGAAAACTGTTAAAAAAGGTGAAATGTTCTAATACAGTACCATATCACACTCTGCACACAACACTGTGGGCTGTATTCACTGTGGTATCATGTAGTCATGGTTCTTACAGAATCCCGATGGTGATATAAATGATACATTTCTTATTAAGGGGCAATTTTTAACGGTGAGCAGAAGCAGCTCACTAACCATGTTAATTATCTCTGAGATATGTTTTTGGACTAAAGCAAGACGTCTTACAAAGAAATGAATTATAGCTCACCATACTAATAACATAATGATAGTTATTGCTTCATGATAATTATGCTGATTTCCATTTTTTCATAATAGTTTGGTCATCATGAAGAAAAAGTGTCACTGTGGACAATGAATGTAATATATTTAATATTCACATTAGTATTTGAATAAAATAATAATATATCTTATTAGTCCTTTTATACTGTGCTACAGTTTTATGCCATGTATCACTGTAAACCCCTCTTATGGTTTTAGCTAGGAACAAAAAGTGCTCACGCTTTCACTTTAACTTTTAGAGCTAAATTGAAAAACCCATGTGAGTTAGGTGTTGTGAAGCAGGTAACCCAAACGGAGACAAAGCAGGCTTTACTTACTTTGTGCTAAAGGTCACATTTGTATTTACTTGTATATGGTTTGTGCACGGCTATTGCTATATTATTTTGTAAAAGTAAAGGACAAGACCAAAGGTGCATAGCGAGCTTGATTTGTAAGGCGGCAGCAAACTGCAGTTTTCCTCCTTGGTTGGTCGGCCATTGAGAATTGTTTACTTCTGGATGAAGAAGGAAAAAAAGGAGCGTTGTGAAACATTCTTAAATCATCAGTTTGCCTCAGGGCCAGAGCCTGTAAACTGGGTTCAAAAGGCGAAAAGCTTCACTTTTGGAGCTCGTGGAGAGCTGGGAACAGCCGGGTCAAAGGTCAACAGAAGGGAAGTTTAATAAAGAAAAGGAGGGTGAGATACGAATGGCGGGAAGACATTTGATTGATTGTTTCCTGTCTGTGTCCCAGTCTGCTCTCTCCATTCTCTCATCCCTTTCTACTGCTGGGCTACTCTGTCCATGTCACTGTCTTAAATGGTTGTTTATTAGAAAGTACGTTGCCATAGCAGTGTATAAAATAGAGAAAAAAAGACTCACAAGTCAGACCGTTTGATAAATTATCTGGCTTTAAGACTTTTATTCCACAGCAGTAAATAATCCCCAATATCAGAGTAATGTGAGGTGTTGTAAAACTCAGGATAGGTGTCAATAAAATCATTCAGAACACAGGAAAGGGCAAATCAGACAGAGTGGTTACAGTGTGTGTGTGTGTGTGTGTGTGTGTGTGTGTGTGTGTGTGTGTGTGTGTGTGTGTGTGTGTGTGTGTGTGTGTGTGTGTGTGTGTGTG
>NW_024582502.1:1075807-1093549 GCF_018398535.1 Haplochromis burtoni
TGTGTGTGTGTGTGTGTGTGTGTGTGTGTGTGTGTGTGTGTGTGTGTGTGTGTGTGTGTGTGTGTGTGTGTGTGTGTGTGTGTGTGTGTGTCGGGTCCATCTGTATCTCTCTATCCTTTTCTTTTTCTATCTCCGCGGGATAAAGCGGTTATTCAACACATTCCATTGTTGAACCTTCTAATTGGGAGACATTTAGCAGGAGCGCACAGTCCTTTATGGCATCACAAACCGGATCGCACTCACACACGCACACACACACACACACATACACACACACACACACACACACACACATACACACACATACACTACAGCGTAATCTCCCACCGTGACTGTGAGAAAGGAACAAAAAGAGAGAAGACAAAAAGATCAAATTATCAGCTACATTTAATTACCCACAACTAGACAGACACAATAACAGTGCTAAATCCAGATTTGTCTGGGCTCGAAGGAAAGAGAGGGCGGGAGAGAGAGAGTTTAGGCAGGCTCTCTCTCTCTCTTTCCTTTGCAGCAGGGATGGTTCTTGTGCTTTTTCCCTGCCGTTTTTGAAGGCATCGCTGCAGAGTGAAGTGATGACAGCTTATCGGATTAGGGATCGCCGGATAATAAATACCCTTGTTTGATTTCTCCACCCATACTCCTTAAACATGATTACTGCTTACTGTTACCGCCAACATCACATTATAGCGCACTGCACGGCAGCACAGACATTTGCATAATGTTTATAGAGACGGTAAGGAGTGATGGCTGCAGAGGGGATAGATGCTGAGGAATGCATTGAGCTGTCACTCCTCCTCCATCTTCTTCCTTTTTTTTCTCCCCTCCATCTTTATTGTGTCACATCCTGGCTCAGAGACCATGGCAAAAGAGCGAGATGACAGGTGAAGGCCAATAAATCACAAATTCATTCGTCATGAAAAAAACACGTAAACACACCAAAAAAACAAAACAAAAAACAAAATCATGAAATGAACAGGAGGAAAAACAAATGTCACGGGACGTTGCAATCAGTATAATCAGTTGTTTGGAGTCACTTCAGTTCTATTATTATAGCGCCAACTCACAACAACAGTCATCTGAAAGCTCTTTGCATCATAAAGTCGTGACCCTACTATGCTGGGAGAATACTGGGCTGTTTGATGTGCCGCAAAGCAAACAGAGATGTGTGAGAGAGGGGCACTCCCCTCAAACTTAATGGGGAAACACATGAGCCTCCAGTTATCCTCACTGGTTTTTCCCACTGCCTACAGAACTAGAACATATATACACAAAGCTTTGCTTCTCTTCCTGCGATGAATCAATGGATCAATCAGATGTTTTACCCATGGAAACGCTGCTGTAATAAATAGGCAGTACACATCACTCAGATAACACGACGGTGGCCGTGTCCCGGAGAACTCAGTCCAGCTTTGAGCTCTGAGCTGAGTAAGTCTGAGACAGCGTGGGTTTCCACTTACTTCAGTCCACACTGAGTATATTCATGCTGAGTTAAATGTATGTGTGACTAATGATAAAAGCCATCATGAGTGGAACGTCAAGACTCAGCATAGCAATGGGTAAATAAAAAAACTGAATGTGCCAGTGTTCATCTTAAAACAAACAAATCAAAATGTAGCTTTTACATCACATATAGGGCTGGATAAGCTAACGCATTTGGCATTTACAAAGAAAGTGCCGTGACAAAATTTCCTCTAAGAAGTGGGATAAATAAGTTCTTTTCCTAAGATGCTTGATCCTGAAGTGAAATGACTGTACCACTAATTTTATAAATCACCTGTGACACTGCTGGGACCACTTGAAGGTGAGGAGAGGGACACGGGACAAAAGACGCATTGTGGAAGCGACCCAGAGATGAATAATAACTCATAATTAAATGCAGAGCGATGTATGAACACAGAGAGCGGAACGAGATGAGCGAAGAAGAAACACACCCTGGGAAGCCACCAGCAGCTTAGGCATATAGGTTAGCTTCAACTGACTCAGAGTTTAAGTTAAATCTCTTTCCGGAACACAAAACCTGGAGCCTGGAACCAGGTTTAACAAACTCAGAGTTCTCACATAAAAACTGCTTTTAAGTTCAGTGGAGTGACATTTTGCAGGATTTTGTTGCAACTCAATACTTCTTTCGACTCCCTTTGAAAACATGTAAAGCTACGATCTTTGCCTTTGCACCCCACTGATATACATAAAGTATTTAAAGGTCATATATACTTAACTTTTTAGTAATTAAAAACATTTGGACATTTGAATTGTGGTCCAGTTTGGCAAAATGCCTGGACTTTTTCACTGGTGCTCATCATCATTTTCATCAATTCAAAAGACAAATGTCACCACTGGGAAATTAGAGAAGTGTCGCTTAGAAATGTTAAAGTCATTAAAGAACTTAGTCAAAGACCAAAAGAAAACTTTTTAAAAAATCTGGTCTTTATCCTCTTTGAACAATTGTGTCTGTCTACCCTGTGAAAGAGAACTGACATCGGGCAGCTGTGATCCACCTGAGATCAGTTTTATTTGACTCAGGGCAAAAAAGGTATTTGGACTTGGTAAGCGAAATACGTTACTGATGACCAAATTTTGTGTTTCTGTATAGGTGATGTAAACCAATGTACAGACCAGTGCTTCTGCTCAATACTTGCTACAGGAAGTATACAGGGAGGCCAGTGTGAGACCACTTTGAGGAACAAAGGCCTTTAGTTGGCTATAAAGCTATCAGTGTTTCCATTCGCCTACAGTGACACTCTCCAGACACCCCAACTTTCTGTTTGTGTGTTACATGTATATGCATCGCAGGAAATGTGTACTATCTGTGTGAGTCTGTGTGCGTACGAACTGCATGTATGTGTCATTTATTCATGTATGAGGCACTTGGTGAACTTGTGACCTTGTGCTGAACTTGACTCCATTCTCATTCAGTGGGCATCACAGAAAGCCTGCTAGCACCACTAGCTAATTACAGCTGGGTTGCTTGTCGCCTTTCTTTCCCCATGGCCCTAGTGCACATGCATCGGAGCGCACGTGATGCCTGTCCCTCCCAGGCACGACTCCAAGGCAACAGTGTCTAGACAGACAGCACGATGGCACTTTCTCTTGAGGAACCTAAAAACATTTGTGACCAGACATTTGTGGCAGTGTTGGTGTCCAGACTCCCAGGTTTACTGACAGACGTTCAAAGTGCGCACCAAACTTTGGCTACTAAAACTACATCATTAAAACTTGAGATTTATTTGATTTTTGCTCCATTTGAGCACTTTGAAGACTCTTCTCAATAGGATGTCAAGTTCCAGTAGTGTAAAAGCTTTAGACTGACAGATACGGAGAGACAAAAAGAGCAGCGTGGATAATATTAGGTCCCTTAATACTGCGCTGCTTTGCCTTTCATGCCAGGCCAGCAAAGCAGTTCTGATTTTAGCTGAAGTGCACTGGAAGAAGGAAGAGAGAAGAGAACTAATGCAGAAACTGGAGAGGAAGAGAGAGGAGACAGATGCAGGCTGACAGAGAGAAAGTGTG
The DNA here is from genome assembly GCF_018398535.1 of Haplochromis burtoni. NCBI lineage: Eukaryota > Metazoa > Chordata > Actinopteri > Cichliformes > Cichlidae > Haplochromis > Haplochromis burtoni. Next base: position 1,079,315 of record NW_024582502.1, read on the forward strand.
AGACCGAGAGATGGGAGAGAGCTGTTATCAACATCCACCAGGGAGACAAAGGTCCCGATTGTAATTCAGTCGCCGTGCAGTATTTTGTTTTGATGTTCGGCGTTTTGGGCTCTTTGCCTGTGCCATATGCCATAAAATGCCTGTGTGTAGAGAACCTTCAAAGCGGTGTCTCGGTCCATTTCCAAACAAACTCTGTGCAAGTCAGATTCAAGTGAGTGAGAAAACAGGGCGACAGGCGGCTATGCTATACTGTGGGCGATTGATGTTATGTGAAAAGCTTTTAAATTTACTTACTGATCATTATTTTTCAAATACAAAAAATATCCTCCAATAAGGGCAATATATTCACTGTATCTGCCATTTTTACTTCTGTGTTGATGGATTGTTAGCCTTCCAAAACACTAGTTAGCGATAGTGTCGCTGTGCTTAGCTTCTGATTCTTTGTGCAATCAGTGTCAAGAGAGCTGGACTGATCGTTTTAGTAGCTGGCTCTGAAAAATGTCCAACAACTAATGTTAGTGTTATCAGCAAAGCAAATCACACATTAGAAAAAGTCAGATCATCACAGAATCGGCCATATTCCAAGGCTGACTCCACTAACCGGGCGACCCATCAGCACTTGCATTTGTTCAAGTGCAGCTATGAAGATGTGAGGTGATGCAAAATGTATGATCAGTCAGCCCAGTGTTAGTTAGCTTGTGGGTGATGTGAGGAACAGAAGGGTTTAAACATGAACTAGAGGTGATTTTTACAGCTGGAGACAAAGCAGGGGAACGCGCGGGAACTATTATTCCTTTCTTCATTCTCTGCTGAATACATGTTGCTATAAAAGATGCCGTTTCAGACGGATTTTTTCTCTTCTTTGCTCTGGATGATGTCAGAGAGAACGAATATTCCTAATACGGTCTCAGACACAACAACTGCTGTCAGCATCCATCTGCTTTTAAAGCCCTCTGTTTATTACAGCAAGCCAGTCGGACAAAAGTTGGGAGTGGGTGCAACGGCTTGTTTTGGACAGTATGAATCATGCAAAGCTGCTTTAGCACAGCTCAAGAATGAAAATAGGGAGCTGCAAATGAGCATAATAAGTCCCCTTTTGTAAAAAAAAAAAAAGTTTACTATTTTTTACAATAAAAAAAGCAAAGAAAACAACCACACAAATGCATTTTAGTTTCTATGACAAATCTGACAGACCACACACGTCTGTTACCTTCCTGGCGAAAAAAGCCATCAGCTTTATTGACTCCCTTGCAGATCTCTCTCCTCTTTTCACTCTGCTGTGCTTACTGCCTCCTGATGCACAGATGCGTGCTTTTTTCCCCTTCCAAGTCTTTAAGTCAGATTCGCACTGGTCGAGTGAATCTGCTTGATGAATTAATATTTGATTTGCTGATATACCCTGACAGCATTACAAGCACTGCGAGAGTCACCGCCGCCCGATAAATCTTGAGTCTGAACTAAAGGATGAAAAACAAGCCTTTAAGCATGCACCGCAAAGCTGAAAATGCCCCCACAACAATGAATTCTTTCTAAAGCCCTGAATAAGCATTCATTTGTGGGTTTTTTAAAAAAGGAAAAAAGTACTGGTGGAGTTTTTAGATGCGGTAAATTCTCTTTATGCTGAATAATAATCTGCATATAATATTTTTGACAAACAAAGACCCAGTAGCATTTTCATTATCCCATGTTTGGTCTAATAAAAATTGGTTGGTTGGTATTTAAATTAATTTAATGTATTTATTTTTTGTCATCTTGTATTCAGAGCCTGCTTCTTACTCCGCTGCGGTCTAATTTGATTGAGCGTTTTACTTGGAGGCAACGAATAAATCTCTTTAAGAACATTTCCTATTAAATCCATTTAAGGAAGTTCAGATGAGTGAACACCGAGGGAAACGGGGCGATCTGGCCACAACATGTTTATGTATGTAAGTGTGTGTGTGTGCTTGGCGGACGTGAACTTATCAACCCAGTTGCTAACATGATTACCCTCTAGCCATGTGGCCTAGGAGTTAACACAAGCCCTCCCTGCACAGACACATACACAGTCGCACACATAGCTATATACACAAAAAAATAAACCAGGCCAGGCCACGCTGCCTGATACTGTGAGTGTCCTGGCTTGGAGACCCAACAGAATCCGACAGCACCAAAATATCACTGCAGGGTTCCCATGTCAACACTAGCAGATGCAACATTAATTCAATCAGCCACGGAAAGTCACCGAGCGGAATGGCTGCAAGAGGGCCAGCATCTGAGAGCTGTGGTGACAGTGTTTGGTGTGTGTGTGTGTGTGTGCGTGGGGGGTGTTTGTCTTGTTTTTTTCACTTGAATTTGAAGGATCACTTTGCTAACCCTGATTTAGGAACTTTATCCCAAAAATATAAACAGATTGAGACATTCCCTGGAGATCAAAGGAAAATGCCGTTCCTTCTGAGACTTGGAACCATTCCGTTAGTCATGAGTGAGTTTATAGCAACCTTAACAATTTTCTTAGTGGTTAAGCTTTTAATCTACCTGTGTCTTCCTGGATTTTCTTTTTTTTCACTCATTATCATTCTGTCACAACACAACGCCTTTGCCTTTTCCAGCCAAGGGCTTCCAACCTTCTTTTTGGCACCACAAAGTGTTTAATGTCGACAGTTTTAATGTTATGCAGATGGAGGAGCTGTGGTGGGTGATGACGAACTGATTACCTCCCGTATGGATGACCTACTTAAGTTCAAAATCTGCGCACTGTTGCTGTGGGTGTGTCGGGGAATGTGGAGAAATAGATGTGGTGCAGGCCAAGTTTGGGGGAATTAGTGCACAAAAATGGCATAAAGGGCAGTAAAGTTATGTCATTGTTATTCGCCCCTTTTCTAAAATCATGTTGTTTCCTCTGCGAGTGTTCTGTGTTCCAGTGCTGATCTTCAGCACAAACCACTGCTCAAATACTGGGCAGCAGTTCCCAATCCCTGTTGTTCGTAATTAAGACAATCTTCCCTAATCTTGTTCCAGACCTATGAATTACCACCTGCATCGCTCATTTGCATAGAGCGGTTGTTGCGCTGACTGCTGCTTTTTTTGCCGGTCGGAGAAACAATTCACCAATTAGTACATTGTGGGTGGGATTAAATGATCATCATCGTGGTTCCTGTAGGCTGTAACGCTGTATCCAGACAGCAGGCAGAGCTTGAGCAGCACTTTGGCAGAGATGCAACAGCTTCATCTGTATCTGAATGAGTTGCGTTCAGGCACACTTTTGAGTGTAGTTCACCTGGATTTGACAGCACTCAGAGATGAAAACAGTTTTTGTTTGCAAAAAAAAAAATCAATCAGGGTTTAAAAATACACATGTAGTCGGTTTGATTGAATAAACTGAAACTCTGTTCGTTTCCTGAAGAGAGACTAAAAAACACAAGTGAAACCTTTTCTCTGCAGACGGGATCAGAAATAGCAACTCTTAAACGCTCATATTTAGTTTGAGTGTTATCAGCAATTACAATAAGAATGTTGCATTGTGTGCATGCAATCATAGCACTTTGTAGATGTGAAGAGGCTGACTAGCATGCAGCACACGACTCCCACTATATGTGGCAGTTAGAGCTAAAAATAATGTTTGCTTGATTCATATCTAATCATTTTTATGTTGTGAAAAAGATGAAAAAGGAAAAAGTGGCCATTTTCAGTGAGTACGGTTGCTCTTTAAAATGTTTTCTCTGTTCCTCAAGGTAGTATCTTGATCTATCATTCAACAGTCTATTTACCCATGTCATTTTGATTGTATAGAATCTATTACTGATTCGATACAATCAGTAATCGCTGCTGTTCACATAATGTCACTGTTAGCCTCTGTTAGCTGCTGTTAGCCATTAGCTGCTGCTAGCCATTAGCCGCTGTTACTGAAAGTTTCTTCTAACTTTGTTAAACTCATATTTAAAAAATTCTATGCAAGTGTTTTTATCTGTATTTGCCAGGTGAGGAATTCACAGCAGGTTTATCTTTACTTCCGAATACTAACTTTTATTTTAAATGTGAAATGTCGCAGTTTTTCAAGACTTGTTTTTTGTCCTAAACTTCATTTTGAAAACGTCATCTAGTGCAGTACACCGTGCTTTGTTTTCAGTAGCACCAGCTGAATACATCCTACAGCTTAGCAGTTAGGAATAACTGAGCTTTGTGAACTCTTCAAAAGGAAATGCAAAGAAAAAAGATGTCAAAGTACAAGATAAACTCCTAGTCTCAGGGGCAAAGTAGAGTCCACAGCAACGAACGCTTATCACTAAAAAATAGAGAACCTGGAAAAAACTGGCGAAAACATGCCAAGTCTCTCTTCCTCTCTGTCACCTCTTTATCTTCCGCAGCCTTTCAAACCTCTTGGTTTGTTTCCTCAGTGGAAGCTAAAGCAGATTTAATATTTGCAGAGGGAATATAGGATGACCCGTGTACGAGAAACACGGGGAGGTCCGTATTTGTCCGGCTAACCTGTGACACGGAGACAGACGTAGAAGGAGAAACAGACTAAACACAGCACGCAATGACATTTGTGTCTACAGCTAGTCACACTTGTAAAGGAAGGCTGAGAGCATGAAGCATCCATGGGTATATTCATTCAAAGGAGAAAAAAAAGATGCTTTAAGTGTTGTTTATCCTCTGTGACATTTGCAGGGAAAACACGCCTGACAAAGAGTGTGATTTGTAGATGTGTTTAAAGGATGTTGGGTATTAGTGCAGAAAATTCGTGACTTTTAGAAGACTGCTTCGGTTAGCCGGTAACTCTTCTTGAGCATACTTCATGCTGTGTTCTCTAATCCGTCTTCATCCTTTTGGTGTCATTTGCCGTGAGAAGTGCTGCACTGTGCAATCTGGCTGACATTAAGCATATCCTGCCATTCAGCCTTCTTCTTTACCTCCTTGACTAGTAGCTTACTGTGACACAATCTGTCTCCTGCATTTTTTTATAGGTTTTTAGCCAGGAAATGTTTGCTGATCGCACATCTTCTATTATACAACAGCCCCCTGATTTTCTTCAGCAATGCCACGCTTGTATGTATGTGAACTACAGAACTTTAGTTGAAGTGGTTCAGTGCCTGGTTGGAGCTTAAATTGGAAACTTGGAAATTAAAACTTCAGAAGCACAAGATGGTTTACAGTGCAAATTAATTTAGTAAACATAATAAAGATGCTAGTCTATAGCCACTTATTATTTTATTTTAGAGGATTTTAAACTGGTTTTATTGTTTAAAAGACCTGAGTTTTGTCACTCTGTGGAGGTTACATTGCAGCTGTGTGTAATGTTTTGCATTAGCTCCTGGCTCTTTAAAGCCTGCTGCCCAAAAGCTCATTTTGCTTTGATTGCTCAGCTGGCATGGGGAAAAAAAGAGGCAAAAGAACCATGTTTACATATACTGTAAATCCAGGTTCTGGTTGAGAAAAAAGTGCTTTTTGCTTTGAAATGTTCCTAAAAGAGTGAACTAACCAAAAAGTTTTAACCGGGAAGCCATAATAAGAGCTGGTCAAAGTCTCTCAAAGCAAAATTATTTCATTTCTTCTTTTTTTTTTTACCTCCTTTAGCAGACGCTCTATATGCCCGTCATTTCCAAAAGGAAAGGCAATATTCCCGTCCCACAATTCAGAGACACGGACTGCTGATGCTTTAAACATGGCTGATGCAGATCGTCACTTGTGCCGTAATTTCCTAATGTGCTTAGGTTTCAAACCTTTAACCTCCTAGGACCTGGCGTCCACATATGTGGACATTACATTTTGGGTTATCTAGACCAAAATACTTAATTTTGCTCTACAAGGGCCTGATATCCCCTTACGAGGACATTATACTGCCACTGTTCTATCAAAATTTAAAACGAATGTCCTCATATGTGGATCTCATTTTTCTCAGATGAGAGTAACGTATTCTGAATACTTTGGATTACTTAATATATTACCATGCTTTTTTACAACTACATGAATGTACTATTGCTGTGTGATTTATTACTATTACTGAAGGTTACTCGCCATACCAATACCAACTAGATTTTTAAATCTTAATACAAAATGAGTAACAGTAGGTGGACATTAGGCAAGGCTGCACTTTTTGCAGTTATCTCGTATAGAAAACTATTCCGCGCGTATATAAAACAGGTCTGCGGCTCCGAGCCGTAGTAAAGGGACCTCTGGCTAATACATCTGGTTCCGTGTTGGGCTCGTAGCCAAAAATAGCTTTACTTTGTTGTGTGGGCCAACTTTGCTAGCGAGAGACAGAGAGAGGCATTGAAAGGCTGCTCCAACGGAACTTATTGTTTCGGAGGAAAACATGAACACAGTGTACAGTCGAGTCTTAATAGCTTACTTACAGCTGGGCTCGTCAGGCACTCTTTTTGGCTGCGGTGGTTATTATTATATTTACATGCTTCCATCTCCCGTTTCTGCTCGGTGACAACTTGTACTTTTCGACTCTCCTTTTTCTTCCTCCCTCGCACTCACAGACACATAACGGGTATGGCAGTCCATTCTCCCTGCAGCACTACACTGCCCATGAGGTTACATTCTTTAGGGCGATGCCTGTAACACTCTGCCTATTGCCTTCATATTAAATCATTTAAAAAAATATTTCTTCACGTCATTATGAGACACGAGATTGAGACACAGGCATTTGAGCTTCTTAGTGTGTGTTTTGTTTGGGTTTCCACCGGCGTGGAATTACCAAAAATAGAGAGGGCATAGCCTAACACATGAAACAGGAAAAGACTGCAGTGTAATCCCTTTATTTCAAGAAAGTAACTGTATTCTGAATACCACCTTTTTAGACGGTAACTGTAACAGAATACAGTTACTCATATTTTGTATTTTAAATACGTAACGGCGGTACATGTATTCCGTTTGTCCATGTTCATGCAGCGCGATGACTGCACATCTTGTGTGACTTTGTAGCTTCAACACAAAAGACTGGCATCAGTAAAATTTTCCAGGTACAAAGTTCAAATTCTTATAAACTTCAATGAGAAACAGGAAATAGGAAACAGCAGAGGAAGTAAATTTCAACAGCCTGCCCTCCATAGATGAGATTAGGGGCCAGATTGAATAATGCGCTGAATCAGTGCGAGCTGGGATTTGTCGTATTTACGGCTTATTTAAACCAAGCACACAAACTGATTTGTTAGCATTTGGAACATTTACTGCTAATTGTGCCGATATACACGTACAATTTACGGAATACAAATACTGAAAATGAGTTGTTGTACTCCCAAATTTACCTGACATATTTTATTTTACCAAACAAAAGCAGGTGCAACAGGTTTAAGTAACAAAACAAGTGCAGGATACTTTAATTCATAACAGGACCACGCCTTTTCTCTTTTTTCCCACTTTTCTCTGTAATTTTCTTCGTAACTGCTTTGATCCTTTGCTCATACCAAGGCTGCTGGCTTGAGGCTGTGAGTGCATGTGCAACTATTTGTGTGCCCTGCCGTGCGCATGTTATGCATGCTCACAATCTGACATCTGACGTGACTATGAGCTATGTTCCAGCTCGCTGTAGTACAGCCATTATGGGATGAGTTCATCCATTAACTCCATATTAGAGACATTTCATTGAAACTGACTCATGGTAAAAAAAAAAAACTTTACGTGAGGACATTGTAACGGTAAACTAAAAAGGTGCTTAAATGCAACAGCTTTTCTGTATTCTGGTAGAGTAGAATCCAGTAGAATGACTTAAACAGTAATTAAAAGTAATGTACACAGTGACCACAAATTGGGTAAAGTTCATTTGATGTCTTGAAGGTAGTTTGAGGTTTTGGAAAGTTTTAGTCAAACAAAACTTGTGGAATTGATTGGAAGCTGTGAGCCGAAGCCTGTCGTGCTTGAGAGCAATCGTGACTTCACCACGTTCCTCCTCTGTCCTGGCTCTTCTTTTGCCCAGTCTGTGAGGGATTTGGATGTAACCACGGGGTGCCAGAGAGCGGGGCAAATAAACATGTGCTGTGGTAACAGAAGGTGTGTGTGTCTGCTTTTTGTGTGTATGTGTGTGCATGTGTACAGGCGCTAATCTGCTACTAGGGGGGTCCACCAAGATTAGTATAATCAGGGGCTTCTGGGCCCCCCCCCCCTCATGCCCCTGTTGTATCTCTCCTCCTCATCCCATCATCACTCTGCTTCTCGGCCCACTATACTCCTCCTCATCCTTTCTTCTCCTCAGCCTCCTTTAGCCCCCTTGAACTCTCAAGCTTTCCCCCTTATCCCTCTGTCCTTCCCTCAATCTCTTTACCGCCGCTCAGTTCCCGTTCTCACCCTGCACTTCCATTCATCCCCCTGACCTCATCCTCTTACACTTATCCTTATCATTACCCTCTGCATTGTAGGCATTTAACTCAGCAGCTTGGAATTACAAGCTACTGCCTGGGTGGACTACAGTTCTGAGATACAGAGCATATCAACGTTTAGACATCCTGTCTGTGCATGTGTGTGTGTAGGTGGGTGCGTGTGTCTCAGAAAAGTTTGATATCCCTATGAAAACTGACCAACCAGATAAAGGCAAAGTACCTGGAAAAGCAATTAAGAGCAAGAAAGGGTTTTGGGTGTAGGGCAGTACTACAGCTTTAAGGTGTGGAGGTTTACAGTGTTGATGTCCTAATAGCAGAAGTGCATACAAAGTGGTGTTCACTTAGGCTTTTGTTATTTATACTCCATGCCAGCAACTGTTAACCCCCTTTTGATGTCAAATGTCACCCATCCAAATGATTGAATTCAGGTGTTCCCATCACTTCTATGGCCACAGGTGAATAAAATCAAGCACCTGGGCATGCAGACTGCTTCTACAAACTAGAATGGGTCACTCTCAGCTCAGTGAATTCCAGTGTGGTACCGTGATAGGATGCCGCCTGTCCAATCCAGTTGTGAAATTTCCTCACTTGAGATTGCCAACTTTCTGGAGAGTCAATCACTACAGATCTCCAAACTTCATGTGGCCTTTAGATTAGCTCAAGAACAGTGTGTAGAGAACTGGAATGGGTTTCCATGGCCCAGCTGCAACCAAGCCTTACATGACCAAGCGCAATACAAAGCATTGGGCACAGTGGTGTAAAGCAGGCCGCCACTGGATTCTAGAGCAGTAGAGACGTGTTCTCTGGAGTGATGAATCATGCTTCTCTGTCTGGGTTCAGCAGTTACAACTTGTCTGACTGCAAGTGTAAAGTTTGGTGGAGGGAGGATTATGTTGTGGAGTTGCTTTTCAGGTGTTGGCCCCTTGGTTTCAGTGAAAGGAACTGTTAATGCTTGAGAATACCAAGACAACCTCCCGACTTTGTGGGAACAGTTTGGGTATGGCTCCTTCCTGTTCCAACATGACTGCACACCAGTGCACAGAGCACAGTGCATATGTCACGGGATTTTGAGTTTCTTATGTTTTGGTTTGATTTTGCATTATGGGTTACTCTTAATCTCTGGTTGTGTCTTGTTGATGATTATTATTATTATTATCGTTATTCTTAGTCTATGGTTCTGTTAAGGGTTTTGTTCTGGTACCCTCATGTTTAGTATAGCTTTAGTTCTGTGTAAGTCCACGTTTCTTAGTCTGCGTCTTTGTGAATGGTTTCCTGTTTTATTTTGAAGGGTTATGTCTTATGTCAGTATGTCTAACTTCGCTCACCCTGTGTGTTTCTGTGTTCAGTATCATTGCTCAGTTCATGTTTTGTTTTTTGAGTTGCAATTCAGTGTCCGAGTCCTGCGTTTGGATCCTCATCTCCGCCTGCCCGCACACAGAGCCCTGACAGCATAAATCCATGGATGAGCGAGTTTGGTGTGGAAGAACTTGACTGGCCTGCACAGAGTCCTGACCTCAACCCAACAGAACACCTGTGGGAAGAATAAGATTCAACATCAGTATCATCCTCTGGAGCTTTAGTGAAGTCAGTGTAGAAGTACATGAACCAGTTCTTTATGTGCTGCAGGGTCTTCATCTTGTTACTGTAAATAAGGACTATCATTGCCAGTGTAGTCCACAGTGGTGGAGTTTGAGTTCATCAGCTACAGTGGAGCAGAATGACACAGCTTCAAAATGGTGATCAGGTCAGGCCCACCCAAGTAAAGTCTGTGTGTGGGGAGAACTGTCTTTCTCTGGCTGCTGGAAAATTTCAGCAGCAGCAGCAGTATTGTGGCTGTTACTCTGATAAGGGGTATAACCCTTGATGAAAAGTGTTTCACTCAGGTTTTCATAGCAGTAAAGGTTTAGCTGACTGAGACGTCAGCTACAGTAATATAAACTTTTTCAGAAATGCAGCCAGTTGCATGAAGATGTAGAAGTGTAGGTTTGGATCCCTTTGGTTTAAGATTCAAGTGTCATTCCCCAATTTCCCAGCCCTCTGTCTGCACACATCTCCTTAAATGCTCCACTTTTATCCCTTCCCCTCATCCATTTATCTTCCTCCCTCTGTCATCCGGCCCCTTATTTCAGCCCTGGCTCTTCTATACAGTAACTCAACACTCCACACAGTCAGCCTCATCTACTTATCTTCACCCTTTCTAAAGGTCATTACATGCACAGGCTGTTTTGGAAGATTAAAACAGAGGCCTAAGAAAAAAGGAAGATGAGGTGTGTCATATCTGCCAGCCTTCCACCTTATCAAACGCACACACGCGCATGCACGAAGACGCAGACGCGTGCGTATATTGATGCAGATGCCAATGCATGCTGCATGCACACGTTTATTCGCACATTTTCTACCTGCACAAATGACACACAAACGTCTGACACTCCCCAGACGCCTGCTTGGCCTCACACTTTCTAGACGTGCAGGGAGCGGTGTGCGTATTCTCTCCCACACATGCCAGCATCACACACATACTGCTCACATATAATATTTAAATGAGAAAAGTGTATACATATATACATTTACACATTAAATACAATGAAGAGATGAGGCGAGGGGTGGTAATGGTAATCAACAGAAGCTGTGAGGAAAGAGCATTTACTGAAAAAAAGAAATGAGGAAGATTCTGAGACAAAACCAACAGAAAGATATAAACTGAGAATTTACATTAATGTTAATATTATTATTTTATTGTTTAAGGAACAATGGAAGGGCAGCGGGTGAATTTCTTTATTTCCTTTTAAAAGAATTTTTGGTGAAAGAGCTGGAGGGCGTTGAGAGGGAACACCACAGGAGTAGGATTTGGCTGCGAGAGCTACCGCAGCCTCGGCGAATACAGATGAGTTTGAATTTGCAGATGTAAAAAAAGACCAGTGCCATTCTGTTAAAGAAAAAAAAAACACATACACACACAATAATAGTAGCAGTCTCTATCAGTAGCGCTCTGGCTGGTGCAACAACAGAGAACAAATTGGGATTCTATGGTCGCACAAGTCTCCCTCGCTGTTTATTGTGGTCCTTGATGCCGTAGGTGGTCCGCTTTTCTTTTTTTTTAATCCTGGTGCACTGCAGAAATTGCATAAATTGTCAAGACCTGCAAAAAGCATGAACTATGAGCACATTAATTTCATTAATTTGAAACCTTGGATTGAAAATCAATAAGAGCGCTAGCATGTAATGTTGCCAAACCCTCAATGAATACAATTATCTTTCTTTCTTGTTTTTTTTGTTTGTTTTTTTTCATCGTGGGCCAGCACTCGCCTTCCCTTCGCTCCTCGCCTCCCTTTGCTCTTGTTTGCTGTTCGAGTGCCTGTGTGTGCGTTTGTGCGTGCATGGGCTGAATCCATTTCTCTGAGAGGGTCAAAGCCTTGTATTATGCATATGTGAAGCCCTCATGTTTTTCACATGCAGATCAGCCATATAAGCCTCTTCAGACAGGCTTTCACATCGGACCTGCTATAGTCTTCAAACTAGCCAACAAAACCCACTTGTCCTGTATAGTCAGCTGATTGGCCACCAGCTCCTTTCTGTCAATACAATGTTCACTGGCTTCTGTGGCTGTTGACTCGGCTGACAAGTTGAGGGCCCCCATTTAATCTAGTTGAGTGAAAGCTGTAAAGAAACCGTCCGAGGTTTCTGCAGTCAGGTTTGGACATTTTGTTAAAATTAGGATTACTATTTTGTTTCTCTGGATCTTAAAAATGTCCTTTTTTAAGACGTAAAACGAACGTTCATTCTGAGACGGACGTTGCTGATTGAAAAATTTTTATTCAATGATTTTTTTAAATTTCTGCAGTTATTTTCTTGATATTAGATGGTTAGTGTAATGATAACATGTTGTAAGGCTTGTCAGTCTTTCCACCAAAAAACCAAACAGTTCCTGCAGTTTAGAAGTGACATGTTTAATATGAAAACGCAACACAAATTTGCTAGTCCGGATCTATTATTACATTAGAACTGACACATACCAGTCCAACAATCAGAAGACTTTGAAGGTTAAAAAGTTTCAGTTATTCTAGTAGGTAAAATTTATTTATATGGCCAGGTCATAATGAACCAAATAAGACAGTGCAGAGTACAAAAACATTAACCAATCGCCTTTCAGAAAAGTTATGCTTCAAGGTGTTTTTTCAAAGGATCCTAAAGAGTCAAGGGCTTGAAGACAGAGTTAAGCTGCTCCACAGTTACAGTTTGAAATACGCAATCCCTTTAATTTTAGTTTTCATGCACATGAGATCACAAGAAGAACTCTAAATGCGGACGTGAGGATCCGGTTTAGAGAATGGCAATGGAACAGATTAACGACGTAAGTGTGCCCATGAAAGTAAGAACCAAAGTTTTAAACTGATACCTAAACCTGACTGGGACCCAGTGCAGACACTTTAGTCCTGGGCCAGCATGTAAAAGATCGTCGATTGTGGTGCATGCGAGTCCCTTCCTTCAAAACTGTTGTGATATCCCACACTCATTGTCCAAGTGTGATTACAAACAATATAGCGTATTTCAGTTTCTGAATCTGGAAGTCAGCATCTGTGTCACAGTTCTGGGTCATTTTGGCTCAGCATTTTGAGTTTCCTATGTTTTGGTATGATTCTGTATTATGGGTTAGGTTCTGATTATTTTGCTGTGCTGTGTTCCCTCACTTGTCCGCGATGTCATAGTCTGTGTCTGTAAAGTTCAGTGTACTTCCTGTTTTATTTTGGTAGTCTTCGGTCTGTGTGCGTAATGTTCTGTTTGCTCTTCCCCCCGTCTCGTCTGTGTAATCAGTGTCAGCCGTGTCTCCCAGCTGTTTCCTCTTGGTCCCGTTCACCTCTTGTATTTAGTGTCTGCGTCTTCCCCTGCTCATCGTGGCGTCGTCCCTCATAGCTCTGTGCCTCCTTGTATTTTTAGTTGATATCTTCCCCAGTCTAGTTTTGTTTTGTATCACCATACAGCAAATAAAGCTGGTTTTTGAGTTTACATGCTGTTTCCGGGGGTCTGCCTTTGGCTTCTATACCTGCTTGCCACTACTAGCCATGGCAGTCTGCTATGCAAAGTACAGGCGACTGTTGCAGTGTGCTAGTGAACAAAGCTATGGCGAGGTTTGCAATCCAACACTGCATACTTTTTTCATTCTGTTTCACTTAAGCGACTGCCAGCAACCAGGAATTGCTTGCCAATCAGTCACGGAAAAGACTCTTTTACTTAGCAACGGGTGGTTGCTAGAGGGTCACGGACCAGTTTCTAGACCTCCATGAATGGGGATTTAGCAATCTATTTCATGGCAACTGACAACTGATTTCACAGGCATTCAGGGACTATATATGCTCGCCAGATGGTCCCTAACTGGTCTCTAGGGCTGTGTGACTGAGGCTTGAGTTAATCAACTAATTGCTACAGCTGAAGTGATAACTGTGAGACAGGTGTAGTAAAAGGCCTTACTGTTTCCAGCTATGTTCACATGCTGATTGCTTCCTCAAGTACACTAAGTACCATGTTAGTGGTTCAGCAGGTTTATCAGTTTCATGAGGAATAACAGTGCATCCATGCTAGACTGCAGAATACAACACTGTACCTTTTCACACAACAGATTTATAATCTTGGATTGTTAGAAATTGTATAAATGATTATGCCAGTACAAAGCAAAAGAAAATAAAACCTCAGCGACATTCTGGTTTCTGAGGGTTTTAAGCCTTATCACACTCAGATGTTTTAGAATATATTCAAGCCTCCAGTATTTTAAGTTATACGTCCTGGAGTAAAGGTTCTTCAGCAGTGCCAAAAACTAGCATTTTACTGCCAGGAGTTGAATCTGTTGCCTAGCAACATGATCCCATTGACCATCAGCTCCTGCGTGTGTGTGTGTGTGTGTGTGTGTGTGTGTGTGTGTGTGTGTGTGTGTGTGTGTGTG
>NW_024582502.1:1093569-1098495 GCF_018398535.1 Haplochromis burtoni
GTGTGTGTGTGTGTGTGTGTTTTTGTTGGGACTTGTTGTAATCTGCATTGTGTAAAGGGAGTCTTAGGCTTAACCTCAGCTCATTCTACTTTATTGTGCTGCATCCCTATAGGGGGACATGATAACAGACACCACAGCGGTACACAGTGCTGATTACAGGAAAACACACACATAGATATACATAATTAATCTGAATGGGTGGATAAAACCGCTCGCTGTGTTTTATTTAGATGCCGTTTTTTACTCTGTGTGTTAGAGACAGCAACAACAAACAGCAGATTCTCCAGACAAAGGCAGAAACCACTGACACAAGAAATGAAATAATAATCATAATAACCTTAACAGCAACTACAGTGAAAGGAAAATTAGAATTTCCCAAATGTGTTGCCCTGTTGTCTTAATTCCGAAAATGTCCATAAATGCACCGCTCTCTCTCCCTCTCCCTTTTTTTCATCTCTCCTCATTAAGGCGCTGTGCCCGAACTGTCCTTCCAGAAATATAATTGAAAGCGGGGAGAAAGGCAAATGTTGCTTTAATCTCATTTGCAGGCGAACAATGGGCCTGGGACTACGCTAAATTCATAAAAGTGGCTTTAATGCAATGAAATTTAATGAGGTAATTTGTGACGGAGCGAGATGGTGAAAATGCCCTGCCGTGCGCAAGGATATGTACACTTGCACACGTGCAGGAGGGAAGAGAATAAACCTGTCGCTGTATCAATTTATGACACGGGTGAAAGCAAGTGTATTCAGTCAGACATGACTTTTTGGAGTGGAGTGAGACTGAGCGTTGGTTTATGTGTGTTATCTGTGTCACTCTGGCAGAGAGCTGACTCATACTGTGTCATAAAGCTGGGGGCCTATGTCAGCATCTACAACCTAATGTAGCCAACAGAGAGTTTGAAAGGAGCATAATTTCTCTGCTAAGGCGAGAGGTGAGGTAGATTCAAACCACATCTTTTATGCTTCAAGTTTTATGACCGACGTCTATTGTCTCCAACAACTGACGATTCCCGACATATTCATGGAGCATATAACCCATTTGTACCAGCATCCACACACATCCCCTATTTGGGATTGATTTTGTTTTCTACTGTATAAAGCAAGCAGTTTGAAGGACCTAAATGAAGCAATCATATCAAAGATCCATTATAGTGAACAAATGCAGAACATAAGCTATTGAGTAATCAGGATGAACTACTAGTGGTGGGTTCAGAAGTGCTAAAATAGGTAAACATAGGTACCTAGCACAAGCATTGGAAAAACATGCCAGCTCAAAACCCTGGGGTTTCAAAAGGAGGGACATGATTAGACATTCAATTCAGTTCAATTCAATTTCATTTATACAGCGCCAAATTACAACAACAGTCGCCTCAAGGCGCTTTATATTGCAGGGTAGACCCTACAATAATACATTCAGAGAAGAAACCCAACAATCATATGACCCACTGGGAGCAAGCACTTTGGCAACAGTGGGAAGGAAAAACTCCCTTTTAACAGGAAGAAACATCCGGTAGAACCAGGCTCAGGGAGGGGCGGTCATCTGCTACGACCGGTTGGGGTGACATGAGTATATCAGAGGGACAGCTCAGTTTGAGTGATTTGGAGAGAGATAAGGCTAAGGACATGTGCTGAGGAGGGATAGTGGAAGCTGCCAGGCAAGAGGCAAAGAGGAAGACCACAGAGAAAGTTTATGGATGTGGTCATGGAGGACATGCTGAGGGATAGAGTGAGATGAAGGCAAATGGGCGCTTTTGGCAACCCTCAAGGAAGCAGTCAAAAGAAGAAGTTTCACTATTGCTCAGCAAACAGTTGGCAAGTGTTTGCAGACTTGTGTCTTCCATGCAGACTAGGCAAAACCTGCTATAACCTGTTACTGACTACTCCCTACTCAGGGAATGCACAATTTTACCATAGGTTGCTATGGGGACTTATTTATTTCAGAAACAGCCAGCTTGCCAACTGATTGGGAAATACATATTTTTTCCTAGCCACGGGTAGGGATGGGTATCGAAAACCGGTTCTTGTTGAGAACTGGTTCCCACTGTTTCAATTCCTTGGAATTGTTTGCCATTTTTGCAAACGAGAGAAGAGCCGTAGGCTGGATCTCTTAAGATCTCACTGCTGGGTTTGTAAGGCCATGTTACTCCTAAATTTCTATCTTGTTCAAAGAGAAGATATAAAACAAAGTTCTAAGCTAATCGACCTTAGTGTTCTCCTTTTTTTAAAGAGAATCGATAAGAGAATCGATAAAGAATTGAATCGTTAAACAGAATCGAAAATGGAATCGGAATCGTGAAAATCTTATCAATACCCATCCCTAGCCACGGGTTTGCCAACTGGTCTCTAGGCCTTTGTGACTTTGGTCTAAATAAGCACTGATAGATACATGGATGGAAAAGCTTCTCTTTTAGTTTTTTGTGACTCAAAAGCAACACAGTCAGACTAGAAAAGCATCAGCTATGGAACTATCACCCAACCAGATTGATTAGTAGGGACAACTGCGATGACTTCCTCTTTGTGGCTATTTACCAGCTGTCTAAAAGTGAAGCTGAAATTTCTGTGAAATCACCGAATCTTTGAAGCTGCTTTGCAGTCATTCTGACATTCAAAGTGGTGGGAGACTGAAAGCGAGTATACTTCAGCATTCTTTCATGTGTCAATTTTCCTAACAGCGGTATTGTATTCTGTTGAATTTAACAAGAAGCGGTTAGGAGGGTGTATGAGATATACTGTAATATATTGTAACAAGATGTGTTAAATTACCGGTTTTATTGAAATAGGTAAATTGGGGTAAAAAAAAAAGTCTTTTTAATATCAGCTAACTTCTCTCTTTGCTTTATTGTTGGGTATGGATTTAATTCTCACATATTGGTATCATTTCCAGGCAGTCTGTTAGTCTACACAAGCCAGGGTACTTAATTGCAATATTACATCCTGGCTACAGCCAAAGACAACTATTTCATGATGAAATGAAACAGAACATTTAGGGAACATTTCACTACTGGGGGTCAGTAACCTACAAAGTGTTTGTTAAGCTGCAGCGCTGGACTGAAAACAGTACATTTGTATTCTTCTGTGTGTAATTACTGAGTGATGCTATCGCTCTGGAATAACATTGCTGTGTGCTGTATTTTCATTGGAGCCCCTTATATTTTTCTTCTGCTCCCCGCCCCACTCTAACCACCTTCCTTAAAACTTTTTCAGCGTTCAGAGGTAACCGCGTTGAACCGTATGCTTTCATATTCGACTTTGCAACAGCACATACAAACACACTTGCCTCTCTTTGTGCCGCTGCTTTGCTTCCTCTGCAGAAGCCAATAACAGTTTAACTGCGCTGTCACTCAACAGCACCGAGCGAGAGAGAGGGATGAAAGTGAGCTGGGAGGAGAGCAGAAGACATGGGGAGAGGGAGAGATTAAAAGCAGACAGATGGATGAGACAGAGAGAGGAAGTGAGGATGGTGGAGCCAGGAGAGAGGAAGGGAACGGTGGATGCCGGAGCTAGGGAGAAGATGAGAAATGTGACAGAGGGACACTGGCAAGAGAGAAGGAGAGAGAGAGAGAGAGAAAGTGTGGAATGAAAGGAGCGATGAGAGCAGAGGGGTGGTCTGTGCTAGCAGCTTTAAAACAGCAGCGTTAACGGCTAAAACTCTGCCAGGTCTCCATCGATCACAGGTCACCACAGGCTAAAAGGACCCAGTGCTCGCCCTGATAGAAAACTCCAACTCCCACAATCCATTTAGAGCGTCAACTAATGACAGGAGCAACCTTAGGTCATAAAATGAGCTCCATTATATCTTATATTTAAATTCTAAGAGCATATAAATTATAGTTATGGAGTTCAAATATATTTAATGCAGTTATTTCCAATAATCTTTTTTTCACACATAAATGCAAATGTAGCTTTGTGGTTTAGATATCAAAATATATACAGAGACATTAGCAGCATAACATGCATATTATTTAATTTATGAAACACAACTGGACATAAAAAAAAGTCTTTCTTGAATCTTTAAATAACTCGTTTCTTTCCTTTTTCTAATTTCTAACGATGAGTAATTTTGTCCCAAGATTAAATATCCACACCGCCCAACTCAACCAGCCCTCCAGGCTCCATTAGCCAACAGATGAGGTGAGGATGGGTGACATTATCGTAAAGGAGGTGAATCACCTTCCCGCCGGTTCCATAGGGGTTAATAATACTCTCATCTAGGGAATGAGATGGGAAGAGAGAAGAGGAGAAAAAGAGAGCCTTGTACTGGATCATTGTCGTCTCAGGTCAAGGTGGGTGGGTGTGGCGACAGCTCATAATGAAACACAGGCAAACGGGGGCCATGGTCACCGTCTTTGGAGTGTATCATTGGGTACACATGTGGTGTGTGTATTTGTGTTCATTCATGCAAGTTGTCTTGTATTCGGATGTGACATAAAGAAGCAGCCAGGCAGCTAATGAACACCACCCACTCAATATCCATTCTTCTGTGGGATGGCCAGCCAATTAAGTCCATTTTATTTGAATGGTCGAAATCCAAAATTTGTATTCTAGAAAAATTCACAGGATGATGAATAGTGTCCACCTGCTACATATGGAAATATTGAGATTGTTGGCATTTAGTGAATTCTCTTGGCAACCAAACCACTAACAGCTTAATTCGGTGCATTTGGCTCAGAAAATAGTGTTTTTTTTATCTTGTCCTTCAGTACTTTTATTTGTGACCAAATAGATACGAAACTAATGGCCATTGATTCAATTTTACTTTGTGTTTAATACCAAGGCTAGCTTTATAACACACACAAAATTGTACATTGTCAGTCTACGAATTGATAGCCTTAACATTGCAATTGTTATCACTGTTGAGTGCGGCTGTGTGCAGACAGGAAAAGGACCCAAGGTGCAGACTCCAGAGACAGATGTAAACTCAAAA
>NW_024582502.1:1108724-1146466 GCF_018398535.1 Haplochromis burtoni
CAGTATAAATAATATAAACTCAAAAGCCCTGGGTCGACGACCCAGGCATCCTAACAATCACATGTTATGTAATAACATTACCCCAGGAAGCCATTAGCACAGCTCTGCTATTATAAGGCACGAACCATAATCAAAAACTGGTGCTAAAACGCTACACCTTAAATCTTAGCTTAAGGTCAAAATCACACAGGCCTAGAGACCTGTCTGCAACCCCGAGGCTCCAGTCAGTGATTGCTGGCTGTCGCTTGGTCAGATTGGTCAAGGTGCAGCATGAAAAATCTCCTTGTGATTGCAAATTGCTGGAGTTGCATGGAAAATGTAAGTTTGTCTGCAAGCAGTCGCTAGCTACACTTAAAGTTAGTCAAACTGCAAAAAGTGTGACGCAAAATGA
This sequence comes from Haplochromis burtoni, assembly GCF_018398535.1. Classification (NCBI taxonomy): domain Eukaryota; kingdom Metazoa; phylum Chordata; class Actinopteri; order Cichliformes; family Cichlidae; genus Haplochromis; species Haplochromis burtoni. Next base: position 1,109,116 of record NW_024582502.1, read on the forward strand.
AAAATGGTGACTGTTCTACTTGACAAGAAAAGTTGCCCCTTTTGGAAAATGTTGGTTCCAGTGGTAAAGGCAGAACTTTTACTTTGTCTTGCATTCTTCACAGTTTCACAACCGCTTTGCAAGTAGTTTGCAAGTGTTTGCAGACAAGTTTGCAGACAATCCTTTATGCAAACTATGGGTGCCCATGATCAACTGCTGGTGATCAAAGCAACTGCAAAGAGGCTTTAAGTGCAGCACTGTGTACGTCATTGTGACCAATTTTATCAAGAAACAGCAGTTAAGCTCCCGCAGTCACTCACCAATAAACTGGAAAATACATTTTCCCAAAAAACTGCTGATTACCAAGGATTACCGACTGCTTTTTAGGGATTTACAGTATAACTGGGGCTGGGAAACGACACACAATCGGTCAGGGAATGCATACTTTTTAACGGCGATGGTCGCCAGGCGACCCCCAACCAATCTTTTGGCCTGTGTGACTGTGGACACAAAGTTAAGACTTAGCCCCTTATTGTTAGTCAGTGATTGTTACAGTAGTACCATGAGGTTTGACGGTGAGTTAAAGGTAAAGTTTGTGTTTTTCATTAAAATTAGTCTTAATTGTTGTCAAATGGTCTAAATTCCGTTAGATTGATCCTTAAGTAAAATTGGTCGTAACACCAATATAAAATAAATCCAGTCCGAAAGGTTGAGTTGCTACAAAAGTACAAATTTAACATGTGTTATATCTACACATCACATTAAATGTTAATTTTGCATTGGCTTAAAATATCTCGGATTCATATTCTGATGGCTTTCGTGCCAATAGATTATGCTGCAGATAACCTTTAAGAATCCATACTGCCTCCACTACAATCAGAGACAAGTGCCAGGTTGTTCCAGACACCTCATCTTCTCCTGCGCAACCCCGTGTGCTGCAGACACACACATCTTGTCCGCCTATATGAGGTGACACTAATGGAGCGTTTCGTAATCTGCTTCATCCATCTATCAGTAATGGGCTGCGCTATCAATCCAACTTGGATGGTGGTGGGGATGAGGGTGCGTGTGGGGAGGGGCCGTCTCTGTAGTTACCCTCGTCGTAGCAATCCCTCATATGGTGTGTAATAGCCACTCGCTGGGATAATCTCCGTGATGAGACAGGTTCCAGCCAGCCTTGACCCCAGCGACACCACGGGCTGATGATGATGTCATTTCCTCAAATAGGGCCGTTGTCTTGAAATGTGTGTGTGTGTGTGTGTGTGTGTGTTTTTCTGAGATGACTGCTCATGAGTAGAGGTCAAAGCTCTGATCTCATCTGTCTCTCTCAGCACGTTGATTGAATCGAATGACCAGAGAGAGATACGGAGGGACGTCGAGCGAGCTGGCAACTGAGTATTTCTCATTACTCCGTTGAGAATATGAAGCAGGTGTTCGGCTGGTTCTCTTGTTTGTTAGCACAAAGTAGCAGGAGGTTTCAACTCACTCGAGCTTCCTGCATTAATGAGCGTGTTCCTGTGAGGAGTGCCGGCATCGGTCGGTGGACAGCTCTACTGCAGCTTTTTCATCTTCAGAATAATGGGAAAATACAAAGACTGCCTCACTCGCTCTGTCTATCTTTTTTTTTTCCACATGAATTCACCGGGAGCTTTATTGGCATGACGCTGCGAGTCCACGCTTTGCTGACACAGACTATGACACAGACAGACTATGAAATTGCATTCATTACAAAGGAACATATCAAAACCACAATGATTACTGCTTCACTTTGTCTCCTTCATCCACCTTCCAACCACACTGCATCTCTATAAACCGGCTTGGACACTCTTTCAACACATTCTCACTACCAACCCGAGCGGGAACCCTTTGCTGTCATATTTTAATGAACAGTGTCATTTTCCCCTTTAGTTGTTTTCCCAGCGCATCAGTAGAATCATTTCACAACATGAGAAGGAATTAAAACCTTCACAAAGGAAAGGGTGACAGACTTTTGGGTGACACAATCACATGACTGCCTCAAGTTCAAGTACTTTTTTCTTATTTTTGGTTATTGGCTTTGGGGGTTTTTGTTGCTCTTTAGTTTGGTTTAGGCACTAAGACCTTCTGGTTAGGTTCAGTGTAATAAATCATAGTTTGGGTTGAAATACAGTCTTTCACAGTGTGAGAAACATGTTAAAAGGCAAACTTCTTCTAGTTAAGACAGTAAAGCTCGCCTGGTTATCAGGAAGATATGACAACAGAGGCAGAACACCTTGGCCTGCAGTCTCATGACTCCTACTGAAACTATGACAATTCCAATGTGACACCTATAGTACTGTGCAAAAGTCTTGATCTATTTCTTTATATTTTGCTTCCAGGGAACCAGACTTTCTTCTCATTTTCTAAAGTCTTGAACGGTGCTCTTGAGCAATAGTTCTCCAGGCTTTCTAAAGGCCTGCCAAAGTTTATCTTTGGACATTGGATGTTTTTTCATTCATCTTCAATCCAGAGGTTTTCCATTTACAACACTGGATGAAACAGTATCAATGGAAGTCAATGGAAGATTGACTGCCTCTTATATAATGCTTTTCTACTCAACCTGAGCACTCAAAGTGCTTTATAAAACTTTAGAGATGTGCCTCCCCATTAGCAAAGAACCAGTTTTGTCAGGCGTAAAATTGCATGTTTATGCCAACAAGATGATTGCCAAAAGGCAATTAGCCCAAAGAATTTGACATATCTTGGCGTGGTGTGCAGTGTGTCCTTAAAAAACTGAGGAAACTGGACCACAAGTGGAGGACAATAGAAGAAGTGGCAGCTCTCTAACTCTCTACTGTATCTGAAAGTCATGTTCTTAAGAAATAGGGAAAAGAAATCCAGCAACAACCTGACACAACACCTGAGAGATGCATCTGGCCCTTCAGCCGATCCGTCTGTTGTTCACTAAAGTCTCATCAGAAATGATCTCAGTGGAAGGGTGGCTGTCAAGAAGACATTCTCAAGGAAGGAAAACAGAAAATGCTGAGGCATGCCAAATCACACAAGAACTGGACTGGCCTCTGAGTGTTGTTGTAATTTGGCGCTATATAAATAAACTTGAAATGAATTGGATTAATATGTTCTAATGAGTCTGTACAGAGGATGGTGTCTACAACCATCTGTAAAACGTGTCATTTTTGGGGCCACGCTATCTGAGCACTCAAGGTGCTTTACACAACTTGCATCATTCACCCATTCACACCCATTTGAACAAGCATATTTTTCTATGCTCTTTGCAATACAAAGCATCTGATTGGCAACAACTTCATTTTCAGCATGACTGCCAATAAAATAGTAAACCTGCAGCTGGATGGGACAACACACAATGGAACACGGTCAGTCATAGATTGGCCTCATAAAGACTTATTGGCTTATATGCATATATTTTTCTTGCATATGTTTGACTGAATCACTGCATCATTCTTCTAGCAAAATATAAAGAAATGAGAGATGAGTCAAGATTTTGCACAGGACTGTTGGTGACAAACATCAGTCTGCGACGAGTAGGAAGTGAGAATGGGTCACTGGGATGTTACGGACCTTCCATCTAAACATAGCAGCGGGCTATGCTACCGTTTCATTTTTGTCTGTAATTTCAAAAAGAGTTTCTCTTCCTCAGGCTGCTCATCATGCTGGATTTCATTTGTTTCTCCAGATTGAGAGTCAGTACATGTTTCCGGTCTGCTGTCTTTTTCTCTGTCAGCCGTCTTAATGAGCATGTGCTGCTGCGAGAGCACCACTGATCCGTGACCTGTTTACACACCTTTCACTCCGCACGGCAGAGTTTACCAAACTTTTAAAACCTGCATCAATCTCCATAAACGCAACTTTACAGCAGGCGTCGAGTTAAGTAGCATCTAATTGATGTAGGGCTCGGTTTTATCAAAACAGGCCATTTTATTAGAGAAATACAGAAACATTAAGAGCTTTAATGAAAGGCAAATGTGATGCAAATTTCAGTGTATTTGGGTTTTTTCTCTCCTCTTTGCAGCCAGAATAAAAAAAGAAGCCGCATCTGTTAACTCCCACTAAAAAATGCACACTGATGCAAACATCTGACAGACTCCTCATTGACACAGCATATTAGAAAATGAGAATATGCTTTTAACACAAAAGCAATTTTGATGCAAATGGCTTGCTCTTCCCCTCGGCTGCTTTTATTTAATTCTCAGGGAATTCATGCTTTTAACAAAATGTGCTAAAGTTCAGGTCCATCAGATACTTTGCCCCCCACGGCCCCGATACACAAATGCGCATGTGGTTCTCTTTTGCAGGGTAACAAAAGACCATGTGCACTAACAAGCATTAAAATCAGATCTAAAGAGGATGGGGGGAGTCACGGCGTGTTGGGCGAACCTGCGGTCGGGTGCCTCGACAAAACGTATGGTTTTGATACGGAAATCCCGTTGTCGGTTTCTTTTTAGCCGTGACCGCCATTGTTCTCTAACGAAGTGGCATTTTACACGAAACCACCATTTACAAATGATGCTTGTTGCAAAACAGCATTTCTGAGAATGTGAGGATGGTGAACTTGGAAGCGCATTAAAGCCCGTGCTGAAGCGGACTTCAGCAGCTGAGGAAATTCATGTGATAAAGATCATGTGGTTATGACAATCCTTCATGCGGTCTTCTAATAGTACTCATGCTTTTGCAGCTTGCATGGCTAACCAAGTTGATACAAGTTGTTTCTCTTTTCGCCAGAGACGCTTGCAGAATGTTTTCCACCACTTTTCCAGCCCCCCACTCCCGTAATCCTCCTCATTTCTCCTTCGCTTTTCATCCACCCCCTCTCCATAATTGATCTTTAATGAGTTAACTTGTCCTTCTTTAGTTACGAGCGTCAGCCCGTTAGCTCGTGTTTAGTCTTCCCACCCACATAGCTTGTTTTCTCTCTTCTCGGCGAGTCCCACGGGGCTGAGAAAATACCTCATTCAGAGCCGCCAGTTTTGGCTTTAATCAGCATGCGTAGTATTTCTGCAGGATTAATAATAGAATGGAAAAAGTGCGCTGAAACCTGACTCAGGCTTTTAGTTAATGTGTTGCATACAAAGAAAATTAATCCTTTGTAGTATTTTGACCTGTAAATCTGTCCAGAAGATCACATCATTACAGCATTAAACCAGTTTATGACAGCGCTATGTTCAGGTGATGTAAGATGTAGATCTTTTCCACTTTTCCAAAAGTATTTTACTCACCGGAGCTTTCAATGGTTTTGCCAACCAGCATCACACTTTGGAAGGATTTGAAGTATCAGAATGTTTCAGTACTGATCCGCTGTGTGTGTGTGTGTGTGTGTGTGTGCAAGCACATAAAGAAGTTAAAGTATGACAATGGCTGCATTGTTTCTAGCAGCAGCTGTGATCGGTTAGAGACAGAGAAGTGTGTGTGTTTCCACTAGTGTCCATGTGGTGCCAATGTGACTGCAGGATGGTCGCACCTCACCAATCATGACATCATGGTTTCCACTGGGTCGCTTCCATCTCTCCTCACTCTGTCTTCTGCCCGCGCTTTCTGTATCTCCGTTCAGCTCTGCTGGCGCTTAACTTCCTGTCTCCATAGGGCAAAACTTCCCTCATTCACACACTGAATTCTTTTTTTTTCAGTTCTTTGTTTCTTTTTGCCAATTTCACTCTTGCAGTAGGAACGTGCACACAGACAAAATGAGAGCCAGAAAAATAAAAGATCTGGTGAAGAAGAAATATTGGCAGGATGGAAGGATTAGAGCCCTCTGACCTGGATTGGCATTTAACCACAGTTATCATAGGCATGCACAGTGTTTAACAAATGTGTTGTTCTCCCTGTATAACCATGCATAGATTCAAACACATGTGACCGCTTTTCAGAACCAGTTACGCACTTGCTTCATATTGAAATTAAAGATTATGCACATAACTTATACAATGCAAAAAAAAGATCCCCAAATTCCAGTAAATCTGAAGGGTCTGTGGTTTGTTCCAAACAATCAGCACATGTGGAGCTTCTGATCAGATAGCAGTGGGGAGAATGTCTGTACTGCGCTGAATTTGCACAGTAATCTAAGCACTAAATTGTCGTCATTGTGGCCCAGTGTCTTTAGTCTCAAGGACCCGAAAGAAACAACTACAAACCGTCCTTTTGAAGCATATACAGTTCCACAGCCAGTTGAGAGCATGGTCAGAAATCAAACAGAGAAACAATGCTTCATTTTAATTTTCTCATTCCGAAGTCCTATACAAGTCCACATGATTTAAAAGCTGCCGTCTGGGTATTGTCAGCAAAGGACCACCTGGGTAGCGCATATTGACAGACATATTGTTACACTAGCATGTATGCAAACAGCCAATGCAGTGTAAACAGAGACACCTACACATCCTCTGTCTGCATCCTTTATCTGGCCTGTACCTGCCTGTTTAGGAGCATGAGCCGACAGAATGCAGCAAAACAGACGCCAGCATTAGATACTGATGCTAGGAGGAGATTGAACACACAGTATTAACGAAAAAAGCAGAATATTTGATTGAAGTGGATAGATGGAATGAGCCAAACATATATTTGACTTATACTGCTAGTTACAGTGCACAAGGATACTGGTTAATACCAAATTACAATAACTATTATCTCAAGAATTGTAAAGCCTCTTTAACAAGAGTATGATCCCCCTATGAGCAAGCACTTGGTACAGGGGGGAAGGAAGACCTTCCTTTTTATCACCTTCAGTAATGACCTTAACCTTGTATCTGCAGAAATCCTTTTTCATTGACTCTAAAACATAGGGATATGTTTAGTGTTTGGAGCTAGAGTCAGGGTCATCACTAACAATGACTTAGACCTCATACGGTTACTGGTAAAACACACTGGATCTAGTTCAAGCAGTCAACTCATGCTGCATTGTGTCATTCACACATAGCATACCTTACCATCCTCATATAATATACCAATTCACTATTTGGCACTGTATTTACACTGCATAATTTCCCATGCCTCCCTGTAACAGTGCCATTGCTGCCCTTCCCTGGGGATATTTACTCATCACTCCCTAAATTTATCATGTATAGGGAGGGAGTGATGTGCTCAGAAGATATTCCCCTGCTGTAAAAAAAAAAAAAATCACTCATTTCAACGGTGAGCCATCTGACGGAGCTATACTCGAGTTTGACTTGAAGTTTTTCTTTTGGTTCAAAGTGAGGTTAAACCTGTCAAAGTCGTTTTAAAGGCGCTTTTTTTTTTATTGCTGGCTGCAGTTCTGCAGTTTACACAAACAGAGAAACTTGTCTCCTTGAAAACACAAATGTACTCCCACGAGCACACAAATGACTATTGACAGACCCCACATTTGAGGCTGACAGTTTTCTGCTCCGCACCCCCCACACAACCTAACGCTCTCGTACTGCCGGTTGGGCCCTTAGGTCACATTCAAATGATGACGCTGTCATTTCTACAGCATTTTCTACAACATTTGAAGTGACACCTTTTTATTCCCAACCCAGAACTGAAAAGGAATTAGAGGTTTGGGGGTGTGACGGGAGATCAGCCCCGGGATAGTGCTCTGTCAGCAGGCATGATGCAGACAGCACCCTGGCTTTTTTCTGATTTGATTCTCTTTTGTTCCATTCACTTAACTTCCCTTCAGAAAGCAAGCATACACTCTCTGTTAATATCTAATAGTAATAAAGTATTTCAGCTTCTCTACTGACATGTTTACTAGAGCCTGACTGATATCAGCTGTTTGCTGATCATTCAGGTATGTGTATTATAATGCCTGATAAATGAAAATGTAAAACATAAAGAAAAGATGGGAGTTGATCATGTTTGTCCACCAGAGGGCGCTCTGCAAATTGCCTGTTGGCAATACATACCGTATTTTTTCGCATTATAAGACGTGCTTAAAATTCTTTAATTTTCTCAAAAATCGACAGTGCGCCTTATGTATGAATTCTGGTTGTGCCTACTGACCTTGAACTGATTCCATGTGGTACACGGCGCTAAAAATCTGTCAGAAAATGTTTTAGTACGACTTTGCTAAGCTACAAAGCCGCACCGCTTGATGGATTGTCGGAGCATTATGTCTACCGTAGTCAGGAGCCTCTGACTACGGTATTGGTCATAAAGATCCTGTATCAGTTATGCTATAAACATTATTACTGGTAATAATAATTCAGTTTTTGTTCCTGTGCAGATATTACAGTAAAAAAAAACGTCTCTCCTTCCTCTTTTGCCTCATGCCATCATCCATTTATTCATCCAGATCTCATTAGTACATAATGGAAGATCAAATTGGTGCTGTCGCCACCTCCGTAATTGGTGGCTAGAAATATATTGGTTGATTGACAGAAGATACTCCAAACTCTTGGTTACACACATCTCACGTTTCTCCTTATTCTTCTCTCATCATTACATCGTTTTGTCTTTCAGAACCACATCTCTGCTTTTAAAGCTATTTAGTTGCCTTTCCATCCAAAGACAAACAGAGGTAAGAAGAGACACAGAGAGCTGTAACCAAGGATAGATGAGCAGTACACTAAAAAAGTACAATGACAGGTTGCCATTGGGAGGGGGGAGGATAGCTAGCTAGCTAGCTAGATAGATGATGTGGTTTGGTAGAGTTGGTTTTGTAATGGGTGTACACTGGGTGGCTGTTTGTGGCTTTTGCTTTAACCACCAGCTCTGAACTGAGCCGTCTATAGAAGCAAAAGCCTATATCCATAAATACAGTTTGAGCGATAATGGGAAGGATGAGACCTTTCATAGCCTCTAGTCATGTGGCACAAGAGCTGAAATTTACAGCCACACATTATCTGCAGAGATGCTGTGGTTCATAAAAAGGTGAATAAACTAAGGCACGACCTAAAGGCATAATCAGCTATATAAACAAAAATCAATTACATTTGCACAAACCCATTGGTTTATATTTGGCCCTGAAACAAATCCCATCCTACAATAACTTCTTTCACTTTGATGCTGCTCACTATAATGTTCGCTATGAATTCACATCGTAAAAATCTTTATCATCTTGGAAAGGTTGTTAAAGGTTAGTAAACACTGTTCTGCACTCTTAAAAGTGGCACTTGGGGTTTAGTGTGGTTTTACACTTCAGAACTCTTTTGTTGTGGCTTGCCGTCCTGTTTGTTGTCTCGGTCCATAAAAGTTTTAATCGTTATGTAAGATGGAGATGGAAAGCCTGTGAGTTGTTGCTTAATTTAATAGTATAACTAGCAGCCGTGAAACATGAGGGCGAGGAGTCGGAAAGTTCAGTGGGCTGTGGCAGGTATGTGTACATGTTACTGCCAGGCACTGTAACGAGATTACCGGTCATGGGAAAAGCTCTCCTTGTGTATGGTGATGGAAGCGTGTGACTGTGTAGTCTTGTGAACCCATTTTAGGCTTTTGGGCGACATATTTGGTTGGACAGACTGATTACTCAGGTGATTTTAAGCATCACAGTTCTGTGGGTGGAAGGGTCAGTTTATTGGTTGGTTGGCCACTTTAGTCCAGACTGAAATGCTTTAAGAACCTTAACTTTGGATTGTCATGAACTTTTGTACATTCATTCAGTCAGAAGAGAACCGAGGTCTACCGACTTTGGTCATCCTGTGACTTTTACATCAGAGTAATGTTGAGTACAATGTCTAACTGGATTTCCATTGGCAGCTAATTCATGAAGTTAAAAGTTACGACAGTTGATGGGTTTTCATCCATTTTTTATGCATACTTTAAATTTCGTAAAATTTCATAAAACCTATAAATGCAAGTTGTTCTACAAAAAAATTCTCACAAAATAAACCAATAAAAGAGATATTTTGTTGCATGTATCTAAATGAATTGTGAGATGATACCTTATATTAGCAGTCAAATCTTGTTTTAAAAGCCTAAATGTTTGGTAAGAAAGGCCTAAATAAGTCCTTGAGTTCTTTTTTGGTTCGTATGTCTTCTAGCAAAGCTGTTGATTGGGTCTTTGGTTACAGGGATGGGATAAGTTTCATCTTATGTAACTCTCACTGATTTGTATCCAGGGTTAGTACAGTGTCACACAAAAGTTATGACCATATTTGGGCAAAAGACTAAATTACTAGGTTGTCAGATAAGGCTAATGAACTAGATTAGCCAGCAACTACTTTAAGCCCGCAGGTTTGAGCCTTAAAAAAATCCAAAGAGATGAGGTGTGTACAGTTATTATGAAAGGGGACATTAGCCGTGGAGCCAAAGGGGTTTTGTTTATTTGTATTACGAGGTAAACATGTTCATTGCATCGCTGACATTAGGCATTTTTAAATTGGAGCCTGTGTCATGCGGGCAGTGGAGAAACTTTAGCTTTTGGAGTTTCACTGTTGGATTCATCTTTCACCATAGCAGTTACTGCTTGTGTATTACTTTTATATTGCTTGGAAGTCCTCCAGGATATAGTCACAGACAAGCTATGGATTGGAAAATACTCTGATTTCTGGCGGCTGGATGCAACCTGAAATGGGGATGATCCACATGTGGCAACCCCCAAAGGGAGAGGCTAAGAGAAGAAGAAGAAAAAAAGGACAAAACCTTGAGCAACATTTGTGTGAAGACAAAATTGTGTGTTTTTGGGTGAGTTTCCATAATTCTTTGTGTCAGTCACTGCAAACACGTAGTGGATAGCAGACCCAGTGCATCTGCCACTGATATCTGCCTGTGTCTAACCTGGTGTTAGTTACAGATAGGACCGGTGTCTGGTTACAGCTCTTCTTACACTCATTATGCTGATGGACTGTAACCCTAGCTCACATTCACACGAGCTGATAATTAATTGACACATGAGTTATGCTTTGTGTAAACCCAAGGGAGTGTTGTCAGAGAAGATGCCAATAAAGATTTCACATATGCACACCCGGGTCCACAGGAAGCCGTGATCTCATATAGATACTGTATATGTACAGAGCAAATGCATCTGCTCTCCCATTACACACACACACACGCACGCACGCACGCACGCACACACACACACACACACACACACACACACACTTTTAATAGTGTTCATAATGAACACAAATTGAATGATGACTCATTAGTGGTTTCTCATCTTATCCTGCTACAGTACCACCTGCAGGTATATTATCCATCTGTGCGTGTGCGCCGCACATGCAGGAGCAAAGTAGAGTGTATTCACAAGTCTGTGTGTGTGTACATGAGCCCAAGTAATTGGAATATGCACACAAATTACTCCGTGCTATGCACATGCTTATAAGGAATGTACAGCACACGTATTTTTGCAAGGTCTCTTAATTTTTTGTGGCTTCACTGTTTATGTGGGTGAGAAAGAGCAAGAGAGGGTATGATGGGATTCCTGTGTGTGTGTGTGAAGAGGACGGCCACAGGCAAAGAGAGATTGTTTCATTTGTGTGCACGTGTGTGTGCATGTGTGTATTGGCAGTGTTCGTTTCCTCAAAGCGCATTCCACCGCAGACCACAAAATCCCTCCTTGTCCTTTCTCTAGCTTTCCTCGTTCTCTCTTTCCCTCTCTCCATTTTTCTCAACTGCAACTCTCAGCATCTTTCTTCTTTCTCTTTTCCATCTTTCCTTTCTTTTCTCTCGTGTTTTTTTTTTCATACTAGTTTTTATATTGACTAAAGCCTAGAATTTGGTTTGTTTCGGACTCTTCCTCAGCTGAGTGGCTAGGGGTTTCTCTTGACACAGTGCTGTATGGTTTAAAGTGGAAATCAGTGTGTTTGGTTATGGAGGCTTTGGAGCTGTTCACAGGTATTAAATGAATAAAAGAAAACAATAAAAATGCAAGAAAGACACATGCCTGTTAAATGATCTTGACTTTATGGGCTTATCCTGCTCGTTGACCCCTTCAAATCAACCTGAATCACTCTTCCTAATCTGCCCCTACAGCTGCTTTTTACTGTTAAATTCACAGACTTCTTAGCTGCTAAAAAATGGCTTCCCGTTCAGGGAATCAGTCTTTTCCTTCCCAGCAGGGCTGTGGGGTGCTTTTTCTTTTTTTTTTTCCTTCCCACCAACACTGCCAGTACTGCTATCTCTTCTTCTGAGATACCTCCATGCAGACACCACCGTGGGTGCGTGTTATTGTCTCCCACCGTATGGCTGTTTTAAATGGCAATTTGAAGCACCGCTGGCTCTATAATTAGCTGTGAGCTCCCACAGGAGAGGAAAAAAGTGGCTTATCGTCTCTCCTTTGTAATTACAGATCCGAGCAGGGCGACAGACACGCGCGCACACACAAGCAGACACAAGCGCAGACAGATGCGCAGACACGGGGAAGGCGCGCAAGCGTCGACGTGCACATTTGCCACCTGCCCTAACGCACTAAAGCTCCTTTAGTGAGCTGACTTTCTGCCTGTTTGCCGGAGGAAGTGACTTTTACTTTTCATGTCAACAGCTGCAACAAATATGCAAAATTGGAGATAAATGACAGCACGGCAGGAGAACAGACAGCCCAGAAATATGAGCGCCGCTGTTCCTTTGCCAGAGCTTCTCTCCCGTGTGTCTCTTCCCAGTGCAGTCATGAGGCTCTCGCACAGCAGCAGATAGACATAAAGAGGAAGACTGAGTGTGTTAGAGGCCGAGGTCATTAATCTGACTGTCCACTTCTCTTCTCTGCTCCCAAGACAAGAAAGTGGGGAAAGAGGGGGGATGAAATGCAGGGAAACAGGAAGAACATAGCAATGAAATCATTCTGTAACCCTCACAGACACTATCTGTCTCAAACAAAGCTCGCTAGCTACAGCATCTCTTCGTTAGTGAGGAGCTTTTGTTTGAGTTCACTGATGAAAGTTAAGCTATCTTCATGTGCAGCTAACTGTTCGCTTTCTTTGTGTTTTTGCTTTTTCAAAATGACTTTGATTTATCTTATTTTAAGTTTGCTAAATGTGATAAAACGAACCGTGATGAACAAACTGTGGCATAATTCCACTACTTTAAGCCTATGGAGAGTTCTAGATGTCCTGTGACCCTGATCTCACTCCCAAGCCGTAACATCCTGACGATTTGTCACGTCACGCGGCGTTCCTGAGGAACACCAAAGGCGACCTTCGGTGTTCTCATGGTACTCACCGGGCCATGGGTTAAATACAGTGGAATGAGGGTCCCGTGGTAAAACACATTCCAGCCATGTATTCCAGCCCTAACCATAACCTTATCCCTATCCTTAACCAGCACTTTAACGACTTTAAATAGTGTTTTCCAAAGCAATTTGAGGAAAATGAACAAACATGTGTATTGATTCCAAACGGTTCTCATGTTTCCTCCTTTTTCCGATCTCGTCATTTGGGAATGTGTTGGGTGCCCGGAAGCGTGACATGTTGACGATTTGTCACCTAGCGTAAAATATTACGCCTCGGGAGTGAGAGTGTGTTGCAGCGACAGACCTCATAAGTCATTAACCTTGATGATGCCACAAGGGTCATCTCAAGGGGGCGGGGCATGGGCCAGGTAAAGGTGTTGGCTGTATGTAGACTGTGACCAATCGTTAATAACAGAAAAGCATAAACTCAAGCTAGGCATGTGGATATGCCAGTAACCATCAAATGCATTGAATCTGTAGAGGTGGGAATCACCAGCCACCTATGATATTTTCACAACACTTGAGTGCATTACTCAGTGCATTTTTACATTTTTAAAATAATACTCAGTGCATTACAGTTGTTAGAAAGTGATAACTTCCAACTTCCACAACATCAAATCCCAGGACTGTAACTCTCTTTGCTGTACTGTGTTATGCAGGAAGTGTTTGGCAGCAGGTTTTCTTCCAGCTGAGGTGGAAGGTCTGTTTTACTCTAAATGCTTCTGTAGTTTACAAAAGAACATTGCAGTATGATGAATAAAAATTGAACCTAGCAATTGAGAGGCTAAACACACCAGGGACATATTTCTTCTTTTATATACAGTCTGTGTCCAGGACCTAAAAGCCACAGGGGGGAAGAAAATCTTGCAGCATATCAGAGAACTTCTCCAAAATGATTCTGCCAGCGCTTACAAGTCTCATTAAGCCAGTTTTCCCAGCGACAGCAGATGTGATCACTGGTGATCTGTGTGTCACTGCTGGTTTCCTACACCTCTTATCCTATTTAAGGCCAGCTAAAGTAAGTTTGATGATTCGCTGTCACTCCGAGTGAGGAAGGGAGAAGATGAGGACGGGGGGAAGGGAGATAGGAGGGAAAGCTTTGTATCAAAACTGAGTGTGAAAGCTGCTGTGTCAGAGATGGATTACAGAGTAGGAAAGAAGGTCACTTTGTTTTTGAATATTGTCCTGCATTTTTTATTATCTTACCGGCACAAATTAATAATTCACGCCTCTTCTTTCACTTTAATTGCTTCTTCTTAATGCACTGTCACCTCACAAGGAACCCCCTTTAAAAATTCCGAACAGACACACACCTTCACGTACACTCACCTGCAACTTTGGGTGTGGCTGCATGGGAATTCATGTACGTGTGTGTTTGTGTGTGAGACAGTGCTCGGGGGGTATTGGATTAATCGCACACAGTCTGTGTGTAGCTGCGATAAGCGTGATGCTTTTGAAGCAATGCCGTCCAAAATGTGTCATTCCCATCTCTCCTTCTTTCTCTCACTCTCTTTTTTCCGTGTGTGCGCATCCCAGAATTAATCGCCGTGGCAACAGGCCAGAAGAGGAGAGCAAACAGAACGAGAGAGACATTTATCATTTGTTCAGTAGACGTTCGCCCCGTGACCGCGCTGTGACATTGTTTTCTTTATTTAGTTCAATCGGGGCCAGAAGCTGATAATTTATACGCACTCCCCCTTTGATAATGAGGCGTCGCGTTCTCGAGGTGGGGCAGGCTTCTGTTTACACACACACACACTCCAATGCACATAAAACACACCGTCAACAGTGAGGTCTTGACCGCTCTTTGTCAAAGTCAACATATGCACACACACACTGAAGGAATGGCAGTGATGAAGTGTCCCATCCTCCTGGTGTTTGCTCCAGTCAGCCTGATCCAAAGGAAACATAAATGTGTTTTTGTGTACGTAAAAAAAGTTTACATGTAGTTTCAGTTGGAGTTTTTAGCCTTAAGATACTTTTCTTTTAAATCCGTACTCGTCTGTTTACCTTGCAGACGGTGGAGCAGCGGTCCTCAAGGCCCACACCCCTCTGCTCTTGACAAATTGATGTAGTTTAGCAGTAGTTTCACTACTCACTGCAGGGCAGCACACACACGCATATATGCGAACGTACACACAGTGGCACCTACACATACTGCTAGGCTGCGCTATACACCGGTGTGTTCTGCTTGGCTGCTCATGTGTGTCAGCTGAGCTGGTACATCAAGGGAGGGGAAGCAAAAGAGAGGGAGGGAGTGTGACAAGAGAGCGCGGGATGAGAGAGGGACAGATGGATAGAGAAAGGCAGAGGGAAACAAAAAAAAGGAAAAGAAATGCAATTGTTTCTAAAGCTCTGAGGAGAGAGCGAGAGGGACGGTGGCGCCAAATCAGAAGTGAAACGCTGCGTCGATGCAAATACAGACTCACAAACACACATCACCGATGGAGCTGTGGAGAGATGAAGGTTTGTCCTCACTTGTCCTTATCTCGGAGCTGTCAAGATAAAACTATTATGGTGGGAGTGTGAAAACAATAGCTCAGGGCCAGCAGTCATATTTGGTGCAAGAATGCATTCTCTGGCCTCATCGTCCTCCTCTCCATCGTCCCGAGCTCTTGGTTTCACCTTGAAGTCCTCAGTCTCACATGCTTATGTGGAGGGCATTCCCAGACGGGTAGAAATACTAGGAGCTATCCTTTGTATCAGCTACACTCCAAAAGTTTCCTTAGTGACAGTCAAAAGGTACTGAAGATGCCACTCATATCACTTGTTAAGTCATGTTATTGTATGAACTGTTGGGTAGTGGCTTTCTCTGTATTATTATAGGGTCTTTCCCTTACAGTATAAATCACCCTGAGGTTACTTTTGTGATTTGGCATGATATGAATATTTAGCATTGTATAAATGCATTTCTACTCACATACAGAAAGCATATGAGACAGTCTGTCTTACCCACATTTCAGCAGTGGGTCCAAACCACACCGTTACAAGCCAGCCACAGCCAGACCCAGTGATGTCAGAAGCCCTTCCAGAGGTGCCATGGCACAGAGGGGATGGGAGAGGTGAGGGAAGAGAAATCTCCCAAAAAACAGCCCTAGCAAGTCACTTAATTTGTCTTAAAGTGCCATCGTCAAAGTGATTCCACGCGATTTCAATGCAAATCGAGTCATATTGACAGTCTAAGTGAATATGCTGTCTTTTTTCATGCCAGTTGAGTGATTTGCATTATTCCACCTTGTTTCATAATAATGACACTCGTTCCGGAATTAAGGGCTCTTTTATAGACCCCCACTAGCAGAATTGTTCACTTATTTTAAAGAAATTAGGCTTAATATGAGGCTAGATTACGTTCAGTTACAGGTGATTTATTTTTTTTTGTTGGGTTTATAATTTATTTGCTTATTTCTGCCTCGCTACGGGAGCAGGCAGATGATGTTATTGAGGGAGGAAGTTTAAAATGAAGTCAAGACAGCAGACAAAAAAGTCTTCTTATCTGTGTGGTCCTTGAATGGAAAGAGACATCTCCTCTTAGTGTCTCCTGGTCATAAAGTGTCACTTTATCGCACGCGATCCCCATCTGGGATGTAAGTCAAAGGGATATGGTGACATTTTGACGCTCCCAGTGGCCTGCAGTCTCCATGAGAAATCCTCACAGTGCTATAAGTGCTAATAACCCGTGCCAAGGTTTTGGGGAGGAACCGTAAACTCAGTATAATTCAAACTGTTGTCAGGTTAAAACCTTTGAGAATTTTTAGTGTGACAGTATCTAATTGGTCTTGCTTACTTAGCCACCCCTGTCAACTTCTGGCAAATAGTGGCAGATTAAAGCGAAAATGCTACCCCGCTGCTCAAAACAAGTACCAGCGCAGAGCAGGACCAACATGTCAGGTGCTCCGAATCAGCTCTAATTTTGGAGTTGTTGCGTGATTTCATTTGTTCCAAACTTTTTTTTCTTTCTTTATGAGATGGATCGCACTTTTTTGGATTTAGTCACCAAGCTAATGAGTTCTGGAGCCATCACGGTATTGACAAAGGTGAATTTTGACAGACAAACCTTAACTGTCACATGAAGGTTAGGGAACGTATTACAAAAACTGGGTCTCAAATTAAGACGGAATTTTCCCAATCTGGTTTTCCAGGTATAGTACCTATTTTTAGAAATCCTATTTTACTTCAGTCTCACTTATCTCAGTCAGGATGTCCTAAATACTCAATTAAACAATTCAGCTTTTATGTCCCTAACCTACTTTTCTTCTCTTTTCTTTCAAGCTGTTGTACTCTGCCATTAGACCCCTAAATGGAAAAGTTCCCGAAGGTTAGATGTCTGTGTAAAATGCTGTGTAGCATTAACTAGAACTGTTAGAACTAGAACTGTCCAGATGACCGGAACAAGCAAAGTTTTAACAAATGTTAAAACTACACAGCTATGCATAAGCATAGCTATACACACATAATGCACACATAATAGAGAAATTTAGCCACAGTTATAAAGTTTTTTCCCCTGTAGAACTATCTGCACAGCTGATAAAAAAAACAACGTCTGTTTTGTTTCAAGACACACGAGGGTCCCAAAGTTTGACCTACACAGGCCCGTCTGCTCTCTGCCTTTAACAAAATGAGTGTTTGATTTTTTTCATTATCAAACGGTATTAGTTTGACTTGAAGTAATATATCAGTACAATTCATGACACTGATTTCAATGGGGCTGTCCATAATGCCTTAGCGGACTCCAATCAAAAGCACTTAGTGCTGCGTATGCTGCTTTAATACATGGAAATAGTTATTCAGCAAATGTTTACCATGGGTCCCAACTTTACACATCACACGGTATCCAGGAATTCTCTGTCAGTCTCTGACAGGTTAAAGTCTCTGGTATTGTATTATATACTGATTTAGATATTGTACTGATGTCAGCTCTCTCTTGGAAATTAAATTTTTAATCTAATACTTTTGTCCATGTAGTGTATCTGGACCCAGGACACTCCCAACATAGATTCTGCATCTTAACAGTGTCACTTCCTGGTTAAACGTTAACGTTAACACACTTTTTGGTTTCTGTAACACACTTTTTTCTTTTTTTTAGAGTGAGAAGTAATTTTACATTTGCAGATTTAAAAATTTAGAAGCTTCGCCTTTGATCTGGATTAAAATAATGCAACTATCACAGGCAGGAAGAGAATGCTCAGTTCAATATTAGCTGAAACGGTGGGCATTTAGAAAAAAAAAAAGGGCTGATGGAGTGTCTGGGTTGAGCCACTTTTTGGAAATGCCTGGGCTTTAAAGATGAAACAAGAGAAAGCAGACAGAGGTTTAAGGGGGCTCTTCACCATTTTAAAGGAATCCATTAAAAGGCATTTAAAATAATCTTCTCTGAGATTTTTCGGGGAGTTTTCTCCAAAGTTGAAAGCATCAAAAGAGAGAAAAACGTGTGTCCGTTATTTTGAAGCAACAAACGTTTCCGTTCTTGCTAGTGTTCAAGGAAGCACGATTGGCCTCCAAACCTTTTTATCCAGCCACAATTTAAAGTTACGCGTGATCATTTGGCCTTTGTTCTAATTTAAAGTGACAGTACATTAATATTTTTTTAAAAAATCATTAAAAAAATTGTGTATTGGACTGAAATCAAGACGCTCGGTGTGTACTGTACGTTCTCTTGACCGCACCTCGGCACTGTTTGTTCTCTTTTAACCAGAGCCAACTAATGTTAGCTGTTAGCAAAACAGCTTCATAGTGGCATGCTGTCACCAACCAGCTGTCTGGCTGTCACTCTTTGTGTGTGTGGCTGTGTGTGCGTGCACGTGTGTGTGTCACCTGGGGCCCGGACTCCTGTTGTGAGAGCAGTGGTGCGACAAAAGAACGATGATTAATTTCACTCCGAGTAACCTGTCTCGCTTATGTGACTCTACCAAGCTGTGTGCACACTCGTGTGTGTGTGTGTGTGTGTGTGGGAGAGAGAGCGCGAGAGAGACCTAGATGTAGACTGTTTAGTCAGCAGGTGTGCTGTGATATGTTGAATGCCCTCCAGCCAGGGTCAGACACACACAGACACGCACACACAGACAGACGCATACGTACTCCATAACTGAGACAACTGCTGTATGCATCCGTCCCGCCAGCTCGAGTTCATCCCTCATTTTCTTACTTTTTTTGTATTTTTTTGACAGTATTTTCTCAAACTCTCACTGACTGCTGGCAGTTCTTTTGCAAAGAGAACCTTGGTGTCAGAGTTATTAGTGTGCTTGTGTGTCTTTCTGTGTGTGTGTGTGTGTGTGTGTGTAGGCCAACCTCTCAGCAGATGAGCCCAAAATCAATTTCATTAGGGATCATGAATACAATGAGGAGCTGTTTCACACATACACACACGTTCACTTCTGTAGATTTCATTAAGGAAATGCCTTTTACTCTTCTCTCTGTTCCCTGCGCCATCAAAGGGAGACTTAAACATTTAGGACAGTGGGTTACGGCTTGTCCTCACCGCACCGTTGTGACTTCGGTTTCAGCGAGAAATGCTAACAGTGTTACTGAGCTCTTTTCGCCCCCTCCGCCCCCATCTCTGATTCCCTTTCTTCCTTTTCTTCCTCTTCCTTTGCCTTTGTCCAACCATATAATTAGCTAGATGTTTAACAGCTGAGGTTGGACAGGGCACTGCCATGTCTGGACACAAACCGGCGCCTGCAGAGTCACACAGTTGAAAGAGAGAGGTTTGTGTCTGTAGGGGAAGCGAAAGGACAAGGGGAAGGCCTGAATCAGAGAAAAGAAGGAGAGGAGAAATCTCAAAAAGCAGCGGGGAAGGAAGCTGAAGGAAGCAGGGTGAGGAGGGAGAGATATGGGAATGAAATGAAGTGAAGAAATGAATGACAGGGTATGGTGAACGAAGAAAGAAGCGAGGCAAGGAAAAATATTAGCAGGAATAAGTAAGTAATGGAGGAGAAAGGAATGGAAGATGGAGGAAAGGAAGTGGCTGGAAGAAAAAAAGAAGAGTAAAGGAAGTTTTAAATAAATGAAAGATGGGTCAGAGAACAGGAAGACAGGAATAATTGATAGCGTGTGATTGTGTTCTCCCAGCCAACCTGACCCAAAGGTGTGACCGGTGTTTGAACCCAGCATGGTATTAATCACTGCAGTACTCCAGCCAAACCTCATTACTCCCCTTTGTTCACTTTTATTACCTTGTCCTCCTCTACACACTCCTGACACACTTGCATGCGCACACACTGAGCGTCCCTCTCTCTGTTGTGCTACACCTCCCACCTTCACCCTGTGCTATCTGTCTCCATCACATCTCAAACCGAAGCCAGTCTGTGGGTGCATCTCCTCTTGTGCTACAAAATGGTAACGTGAAGGAGCTTGCCAAATTTGGGTGATTACAGTTTTGATGGCTATTAAAAAAATATTAACAGGTAGAACAGTTTGTTGATTGATCGAACCTTGGTGCTAATCAATCAAATATTTAACCCTTATGGTACGGTGGCCCTGTGAGGCCAAATGCACTGCAACTTAAGAAAACATCAGGAAATAGAAAAACACTGCAAAAGCACAGAACACAATAGAAATGGATGAAAGTACAATGGAAATAAAACAAAATGCTGCAAAAGCTCCGAAAGAAAAACTCACAAAACACAACAGAAGTATTTTTGGAGAGACAATAATGTGATGGAACAGCTGCACAGAAGTGACAGAAGCCAAAGTGTGCAAGGACTGCACTAAGACACGCTTTAAAGAAGCAGAGGATTTATCGCTTTTGTCAGGGAGAATATTTGTATAATACTGTCAATAAATGTTTGCTATTGATGCTAACAAATGGCTTCCCCTCCCTGGTTCTGCTGGAGGTTTCTTCCTGCTAAAAAGAAGTTTTTCCTTCCCACTGTCACCAAGTGCTTGCTCATAGGGGGACATTTGATTGTTGTTGTTGTTGCTGTATTATTGCAGGTTCTCTACCTTACAATATAAAGCACCTTGAGGTTACTGCTCTTGTGATTTGGTGCTATATGTAAATACAATTGAATTGAATTAAATTGGAAATTTATATCACTTCCTTTGTGTTTTGAGTGCTTTTGCTGCCTTTTTCTGTTTGCTGGTGTTTTCTCAAGTTTAATGCATTTGACCTCTCAAAGCTACAGTATGACAGTGTTATCTGTGAAAAGGACCGACGTCACAGGCACGTTAAATAATTGACAAACGGTTCACAGATCAAAATATGCAGGAAAACGTTGCCAGCTAGTTGTCTTTATTTCAGCTAATGATATGACATCAGGCTTAATCTGCCTGTAAGAGAGAACAACAAAAAACAAACTCTCAGGATTTTGTGGACTTGCAACCTTTACTGTTTCGGTTCACTCTCGCTGCCCTCACAGTGTCGTCTTACAACTGCAGGCATCTAGTTTCAATGAAAACCTTCTGAAAAAGCAGACCAGAAAACATAAAGCAATTAAACATATTTCCCTTTAGAGCTGATTATACAATATGAAATGAAAGATTATACTTACATTCACCTGGTCCAAGCAAACTAAATTACAAACGCTTTGAATGTTAGGAGCCTGTTAACACTCCCGTAGCTATGGGTAGTTGAAGCTTTAGATGGTGTCGGATGCCGAAAGCTTTAAAGTTCTGCATTCAGTGAAATCGTTTGCTGTACGCTCACTCAGAAGACTGTTGAATATATTTGTTGAACAAACGTCCATTACCACACCTTTGCGAAGCAAAATGTGACACTGACAAATTATTGTGGAGTGGAACATGTAGTGGTGTTGTGATATCTCCCGCTCTGCAGGCAGAGTGTATTAAAGGCAAGGCACTGAAAATGTGACAGTGCAGCAGCAGGTCTGTTGTCACGCTTTGGCATGACACTGTGCTGGACAACACCAACAAAGACTGTACGGATCCATGACTGCAAGAAGATATTAGAATCATCAATTAGCATAACACCACTAGATACCCACTTCTTGCTGTGAGGGAGCAGTGCTAACGGTATCGCCCATATGACGGATATTTCTACACTTGCAGTTTAACTATTAGCTAATTATTTAAAATGTAAGACTTGAAAACTTTGATACTTTTCCTACGAGACTCTCTGTCTGCCACATCTGGCTATAGGTTGTTACACAAATTGAGACAGAGATCTTCAAAGAGAGGACCTTTGTTAGCAATTGGATTTTTTTTGTCTCCCGCTGAAATTGAAAATTGAGAAAAGTATGACACTGTTATAGGAGACAAAACCTTGTGGATCAGTCAGGGTGCATAACGGGTCACAAAAGCATGAGGCTTTGACATTTTCATACCATGTTTCAAAGAGTCACGTTTGTTTTCCTGTAGCAGAAACCAAAAAGGTTGTTCAGCCTGAACCCAAATGAGGCTTAACATTCCCCTTCAGGCTTGTTTGAAGATCATACCAAGGTAAAGATCCTACAATAATACAGAGCAAACCCAACAATCAGAGTGAGCACTTGGTGACAGTGAGAAAGAAAAACTCCCTTTTAACAGGAAGAACCAGGTTCAGTTTTCAAATTTGCACATCTCAGCTCTGTAAATCTTTCATTAGCTCGTGACATCATAAATCCGCGTCACACGTTCAGGCCTTGTAAGCTGAGGTGAGCTCAGTAAAACAATCCGCTTTGAAGCCAAAGAAACTCTTTTATCAAACTCTGAACACGCATCATTTTTCACAGTGAAGATGTTGTGAGTGACAGGTACTTTAACCATAGCAGCAGCTGCTGGAATCTGATCATGAATCACTTTCACTTGTAATGGCCTCAGATGGCACCGACAACTGCCGCTGACATTCGCTTGCATGCTCTAAATATTAGTTTGTGTATTTTTTGTCTACCTGAGCAGTGTTTGTGTGCATTTAAGGGTTACAATGTCCTTAATATCGCCATTGGTTTGGTAATGAGTCTAATCCCAGGAGGACAGAGAGAGACACTGAGGTCTGAGAGTGGAACACGAAGGGATGGAAAAGTAGCGGATGTGCCACCAAAGTCAGCACGTGGGCTGCAAACTCATCAGGAAAAGTCACCTTTAACTTCCATTCAGAACCCAAAATAAAGAGACCATCCCTCATCGGAAAGGTCGAAGACATGATGTATGTCTTATTGCGCTGTCCTTAACCGCAACGCGCAACCTGTTCCTGCTTCTTCAATGTACATCACCTGAGAAAAGAGCATTAACTGCATGCTTGGAATATAAATGGACCTCTGTGCAGTGCAGCAGTCCCCGCTCCGCACGACCCTTCAGCTACACTTTGAGTCGCCGCATTGATATGCCACTTTATTCTTTCTTTTTTTAATGCATTAAAACAAATTGATTACTGGATAATTAGAATGCAAATAGCAGCAATTAATGTTCAGCGCACTCGTCGGTGAATGGCACCGCTGAGCAAGATTTTTAAAAATATGTATGATTGTCTCGTTCAAAAGAGGTAAACTAATCAGTAAAAAACCACACAGACACACTTACACAGTCTGTTTTAATGACTCATAAGCTGTCAGTAACATCAAAGCAGTAGGCTTTATGGGTTGCTTTTTTTTTATAATCATCCTGGGAGTGGTTGTAAAAGCATATTTAATAAGTGCCTTTGAAAACAGGTAGGAGCTTTTTCTTTTTTTTCCAAGAGGAGAGCTGCTTTTATCTTATAGCTGGGGCTTGCTGTTATAATAAGTTCCAGAAAGTGAGAAACTGGACAAAACAGGACCATAAAGGAACTCCAGATGCCCCCCGGTGTTGCTTTTCTTTTCCCTTTTATGACTTTTTATTTAGTAGAGCACAGATGACACTGAAAAGAGAATTTATGTGTATGTAGGTATGCACATGCCATGT
The DNA here is from genome assembly GCF_018398535.1 of Haplochromis burtoni. Classification (NCBI taxonomy): domain Eukaryota; kingdom Metazoa; phylum Chordata; class Actinopteri; order Cichliformes; family Cichlidae; genus Haplochromis; species Haplochromis burtoni. The sequence goes on from NW_024582502.1 coordinate 1,132,961, forward strand.
TAGAGAAGCTCCTGTAAAATAGCTCGCCACTCTTATAAATTCTACATGAACCTGTGCAGCAGAGTGATCCATGTAATGTGCAGAGGAAGATTATTGTAGGGTTTTAAGTGCTGCCACTTCATCAGCATGGAGTCTCTGTTTGGACACAGTAACTTCCCGAGTGCAAAGGTCACGGAAGGAGAGCAAAAGAACCTGCGGGCTGGTAGACTCGATGAGAATCTACAGTCACTTGTTTCCGTTTGCGGGCTCCTCTGTGCCAGCTGACCTGAATCCCACTCCAACTGCCCTCTGCCCCGAGCTGTAGGGCAGAGCACACTCTTTGCTCTTGCCCCCTCCCCGTTCCGCCACGGTTCTTTGCTCATCAGGAATGATCCCGCAGCCTAGGACGAGTAGCAGTTTTAGAATCATCAAATAAGCTCTCTCTCTCTTTTCCTTACCGTGTCTGCGTGCAAATGTGCGAGTGTGCGACTGTGTGCTTTTCCGCTGTTGTTGACACACAGAAAGAGACAGGGAGAGAGAGCGAAATCATCAGAGCCAGAAAAACAAGCGGACGAAAGGCCACGCTCGCTCGATGTCAATAAAAGTTACGGTTTGTGTGTCTGTTTGTGTTAGTGCGTTATCGTGTGGGTGCGACGCAGGGGCGGTGGGGGCTGGTGAAACAAATGACCTTTGCACAGTAACTAGTGCGATGCACCTCCTTCACACAGAACAACAATAGCACGAGCGGGGAAAAGGCTCTTTAAAAGTCAACAAAAGTTATGCAATTTGCAATTTCTCTGATCAGATCACAACGCTCAGACACAGTCTGCTACACAGGTCGCTTCTTATGCAGATAGCATTCCACTTCCTTCGCCAAAATTAGGCAAGAAAACAGTTTCTCACTGCTGTAGACTTACCTCTTATTTCCCGTTTCAGTCTACTTTTATCCCACTGAGTATCTCCTCAAAGCTGATTTGCCAGAGCACTTGACTTTTAACCAAAGCCGCTTCCTCCTCTTAAGCATCAAAAGCACATACAGCGATGACAGCCTGTCTGTTAATGAACCTTCTGTTCAGAGAAAGATTAAGGAAACTCTGGTAGTGATTTGGCAGATAATAACCACAGAGACTGTTGAGACTGAGGAGGAGGAGGAGGAGAAAGAAATCAAAAAAAAAAAAGAGGGAGAAAGAGCTGGTGGAGCGAGTGGAGAGAAACAGAAAAAGTTTCAGCAGACTATACTTCTGTCAGGTGATGGATGAGCAGATGGAGGCTCGGAAATTAGAAAGAGAAAGATCCAGACATAGAAGGAAAGAGGGAAGCTAAAAAAGATTTACTTGCTGCTGCAGGAGGAGTGACCCTCATAACTCTGTAATTTTGTCAGGAGACTAAACACCGGCAACCAAAGAACCATCATATAGCTGCATGTTGTTGGTACACCCTGAGTACCGTGGCAACATAACAAATATTAGAATTGCAAGTTTGAAATAAAGATACTTCAATTGTAATCTGTCGCTTTTAGTAGCATTTTTTCGCCTGATGGCAACATTTTAAGGAAACCTCTGAAATGTTTCACTAGATGAAAAGGCTGCGGTTACATGAGGTGGAAGTGAATGCATCATTTTAATTTCCACGTATTGGATGAGAAAATGAATGATAGTGTTGCACGATATAGTCAAATAGTCAGATTGTCAAAACCATCCTGAACATGACGTCTTCTTCAAGGTCATTTGTCTGGGCGGGGTTGCACTACTCTTAGATTGCCCCCAGTCTGACCACTTATACTTCTTCTTCTTTGGCGCTCATTGGAGCTCCTGCATGTGTCAAAACAGCAAACAGCAGGGAGTCATATCAGGATGGTACGGTAGATGTCTACATTAATGATTTGACCCTGGGGGATAATTTGATGTTAATGTTGAGGAGAAAAAACATGGTCCTGGTTGCACTTCGAACCTGATGTGCCTACTTTTGGGTTTGACTTTGTAGACTTTTGAACTGTTGTCAGGTCTCATCGATGGTGATGCTTCTCAACATGAACATTGGGTCAGTTTGAGGCAGGAGTTTATGTTTGGAGTTTGTGGTACTTGGTGGGGTCACATATGTTCCATAGATCAACTTAGAAATAGCAGCTGGAAGCTGGAAGCACTCTATAGATGTGCAAAGGCACATCCTTTAACTCCATCAGGTCCAACTTATCATTGTTGTGACAACTCCAATCGTAACCCTAGAGGCACATAAACACTTGTTCATTGCATTGGAGCTGTCAGCTGATCGCGAGCAGACATTCTTGGCTCCATTTGCCGAGGTGTTCTTCTAATGACCACGGTTTCAGGTCATACGTCAATCAACAGTATTCACCACTGTCACTGGTAGTCTCTTCAGTCGTTCATTGCCAAAAGTTATTTCTCCCGTAGTCTCTTAAAGTTGCAAAGTATTATTTACTTTCTAAGGTTTCTGAGCGCCACCTCGCCATGAATAGCTTCCGTTGCATCTAATCAGACAGACACATCAGAATGTGCAACTTTGATTGAGATGCTGAACTTTTTATTTCTACACTTGACTAAAAACTGTGAGCTCTTTGGATTCATTTTTGTAGCAACAAAGACGAGCATCGCGGCTTCTCTTTTTCACACAGTTGTAAAACGATCATCTATGACTGCATTATAAGCGTGGCTTTACCGTTTTCCTCTGTTCTCTTACAGATACTGGTGAACTCCATTTCCCAGCCTGCCGTGTTGTATGAAAATGTTGTGGTGAGCAACGGGAGCCCGATCCTGCGAGATTTGCTCTTCAGCCCAGATCATCAGTACTTATATGCCCTCACTGATAAACAGGTAGGAGAAGTGCGCGCACACACGCACATACACAAACACTCCAGATGACCACGTCTAAACTAGAGATGAGCCTTTTAATGTACAGTTTCACAGCTGTTTTTATGTACATGTACACTTGCTGGCATACTGAAAGACACACACACAAACATACACGAACACACACACGCCCTCATTGCAAATAAGTGAAGGCTGGGAAGAGAGAGGGAGAGGAAGAAAATGGAGACACTTGAAGAGCACCATTAAGAGCTGATGAGGAAAAATATATTAAAAATATACACGGGGGGAGTGAGCAATCAAGGTAATTACTCACATATAGTACCACATACTGGGCATGAACACATTTGCAGCTTAAGCAGCGTTCCACACACATGCACAGTTTTAGGTGCTAATTAATGTCATGAATTTTAAAATGCACCATATAGGATGAAGCCGTGCATACCTTCCTTCCACCGGAGATACACATTACATGCAACCCTTGAATGTTTACTTCAGGTTATTTCTCACAAAAATTCTTGGTTCTCCATCTAAAAAACACCTGATCAACAACAGAAAATTACAGTTTAGCCATTGCAGCAAGCGACCACAGAACTGAAAAGATGATAAGTATTATTATACACAGGCATGTGACGTTAAATTGGTTAAACTCCGTGGCCTCTCATTTTCCCACACTGACCTCATCTGCACAGCATTATGATATGCACGATCAAATCCTGGCGTATACGTGTCATTATCTCGAAATGCCTTTATCCATGAGAGTTTGATACAGCAGTCGCCACTCTCCCGCTCATCCCTTCTTTACCTGCATGACTCTTATCTCATAATGGTTAATGACCTTGATGTGATAACCTTCAACGAGACTTCCTCGCTACGTAGACGGTAACCGGCGTGTAAGTGCTGTGTAATTTACCAGCGATTAGACTTAATTGACTTCCACGTGTCTGAATAAGCACGCGGAGGAAGTGGAGTGTAACTGATACAAATGGATGTCGTAGTTGTTGACGTGACGGAGAGAATAAGAATCGGATCGGTCCAGGAAGCTGAAATGTACTCTAAAGAGAAAATGCCTAAATGCATATTGAATTACACTGAGTCGGGGACACACGTGCTGATTTTGGAAACTCGCGCTGAATTATGTATGCACAAGAAGATAGAGTTGATTCATAATGTAATTTCAGTGCCCAAATTATTTATAGTTATGCTCCAGGTCCAGTTACAACATTAACACAATTAAATGCAGCAGAATGTGTGTGACCGCCTACATTTTTAACACTGCACACAGGAAAAGGACGAATTTCTTTTGAAATCTAAGCAGCTTGTAAAGTAACCATGTATCAACCCTGTGTCTGGGCCCTGTTCTGTTAAGATGACTCACATGCTTTTTAGTATTTCATTTTTTTCTGAATAGACACAAGTCCTTAAAAAATAATTCACTCATTATTCTATATATATTTATTAGTGCTGTTCAAGTAGAGCACATCTTTAGGCTAACTCTCTAAAAAAGAATAATATGTTAGTGTAGAAAGAAGAGTCAAGAGCATACTTTTTTGATAGAAAATAAAACAAAACATGCAGCAACATAATCATTATTAATGTCTGCCTCTTATTTTCTCATCCGATTACGTGTGCTCTCCATCTGATTATAACGTTTGCAGCACTTAGGCCTTAGCGGATTGATTGATTGTGATACTGCTATAATAATCCAGTGGCACATTATTATGTTCCAAGCATCGTTTGTTTTTTGCTTGGCTTGATCTGTCTAAAGCATTTTGGTACATTTATGGTTTTTAATAACCTCAGCCAGAATAATTTTAGATGTTCACTTTCTACCTTGCTCGCTAACTGCTAACAGTTTATACCAGTCTACCTCTTTTTTTCTGGATGGAAGGGATGCAGACACCTGTCAGAAAAGGTATACTGATGACCTCATTGCAGTTAAAAGAATTTGAACTGTTTTTAACCTTCAGCTTGGTGCTTGTTTGGTTTTGGTAACTGAGGGTGCCTTAGGAAATAACTGATTAAGTCGACTGTTGGAGTCGTTATTCAAACAAAGGCAATGTATTACACATTGCTTGTTACTTTCTTTGAATCGAATGCAATATGTTACTTAATTACCCGGAGAAAGTTATTATGTTGCACTAATCGTTACATTGCGTTCTTGTTACTTTGTAAAATGACCTGAAATGTGTTGTCTAATAATTACGAGTTAACAATTGAAACCTTAAGCTACAGTCCGACACACCAACACAAGTGTCATCATCCCAACGAGGACACATAGAGGATCTTTCTTTTAGTGCTTACATATGAATACAAAGCTGACAACACAAGGAAAAATGGACAAAAAGAATTCAAAGTGATCGACACAAAAACATGAACCGGCAGAGAGAATTCAAGCTTCAACCCTGACTTCTCAGGGTTGGGACACTCGGCTTTAATATCACTCTGGGTTCTTGGCGAGCTTTGTGTTAGCATGCTGTCTGTCCAGACACTTGCAAAAGCTTAAGTTCTGTTAACAGTATAATATGTTCTTTTTCTCTTCTGGATTCAGTCTGTACTTTACCATCGTGGTCTTGTCCTTTCATGCAATAAAATAAAAATAAAATGTTTGATTCTTCAAAAGCTGTACAGCATCTGCCTGAAATTATATGAATGTAGCACGAGGGCACAGGGAGAAAAGAAAACTGTGTTGCTGCTGTATTTCTTTTCTATCTACCCAGCATTCAGATAACTAAAGAGCCTTTGTAACACAAGTACAGTAGGTCAGGTCTCAGCCCAGCTATGTAATTTATGAGGGCAAAATGATATAATAACGTTCACTGGAAACTATAATCCTCAACCCTTTGAAGACTGGATTCAAAATCCCACCAAACGTCACAAAAGTCAAAGTTAAAAAATTGCTCAAGTGTTCCCTTAATTTTTTTAGCACTATATATTGCTCTGGGTTACCTTGAGGATTACAAAGAATATTCATCTGTGAAAAGACACTCTAAATGATATCAAATACAACTTTAGGCCTCTGTCCAACAACTCACTGCTTCAGCCAGCAGTGCTTAGCAGCTGCTCAGCAGGATGAAGAAAGTTCATGCTGAGAGCATTTGCAGATTTTCCCTTCTAATTCCTTTCATCTGCAACTGCTATTGCTACCAGAAAGTAATTTTCAATTATTAAAGGTAGTGTTTTATTTTTGATGAGCACTGATATGTCTGCTGCACGTTAGTGCAGTGACAGTAGGAGGTCAGCTGCTAGGAGAGAAGCCTTGATGAATTCACAATGCTTCCTCTTTGACACGATCCAAGTTGATCCGTTACATTTTACTAATGTAGCCAGTGAAGAAGTACAGGCATTCACATGGAGGATTCTTTTTGCTGCACTTTAAAGAGGAATTGTTTTGAAACCCAAGGAGCAGATTATTATTACGAATCCAGGGTCGGGTAAAGTAAAAATAATGACTAGTGCCGCTCCAATATCAAATATTAAGAGCTAGCAAGCGCAAGCTAGCTTTAGGAAATCTGAAAGGTACATTATGTTTCAATTTTTGTAATTACCATGTTATATTTTGCTCATGAAATCCACACAGAAACACAAAAACAACAAGGTGCAGTTTTACAAGAGGTTTCTGGAACACAGTGACTTCCTGGAGAGTTTGTTGAATGACGGTTAACTTCATAGTAAGAACAACAGTCAAGATATGCTAATTTGTGACCTTCAATGGTGCTGGTAGGGAGACACACTTGTTGTTTTCCTCTGTTTAAACCTTAGCTAATTTCCTGTTGATGTTGCATTCAGTTATACTGAGCGCCATCCATCTCCATCTGTCAACATTTTGAATGTTGACAGAATTACATGACGCATTTTAAACAATGTAAGCTCATTTTTGCTAGAGACCGATGCCGCAGTGGAAATTTGTTTTGTTTTTTTAAATTGCATATTCTCTGCCTGTGTAATTTTGTTCCTATGAAAGTCAGAATCACACTAATTGACAGAGAAGACAAAATGGATTGACCAACTCCTAGGAGAGCAGATAATGGCCTTTCACTTCCAGAGCTTCACCACTGACCAAATTTACAGTCCAGCCAGAGAATGAAGCAGAAAAGGAGGGAGCGAGCATGGGTGAGAGCTGAGAAGGTGGGAAAATATAATTGGTTTGGAGAATATGCTCTGTTCCTTTGTCTAACTCTTCCTGCTTCGTATTTGCAATATTCTTTTAGGGTTCACATGTCAGTCTCTCTCAGTCAGAGTGAGTTTGTGTGGTAACTGCTCTCCCACTGGTGGCTTCACAGAGCATAGAGAGTAGAATGAGGATTGCCCCTCACCGCTGCATGTGAACTTGTGTTCCAGACAATAAAGGATCAGAGTGTGTGCATAGCCTTCTTGGCCTGCCGATGACGAGTCTCTTCCTAGCCAGAGGGTGCTTGGACACTAGTTAATGTGTTAGGGTTTAAGGTTGCTCGCCAAGCCTTGGGATGTATAAACTTCTGCATTTTTTTCAAGCCAAGAAAAACTGTATTTTTTTCCGGGGCTCTGAATAGAACTGTTACTCAAAGATTGAGTAACAGGTTAGAATTCACTTAGAGTTCTGGCATCTCGAAAGTTACTCAGAAACTCCCAGACGGTAATCAATGTCCAGTAGGTAAGGTGGGGAATCACACTGTAACGACTTTATTGTGCCAGACATAAACTGTATTTGTTAATTATTTTAACAAACACTTGTTTCATATATAATATGCAGTATGATTTGGCGCAGATTTTTATGGTGGATGCCCTTCCTGATGCAGCCGTCCTATTTATACGGTTTGGGCCAAAACTAGGGGGAAATCTACACCATAGTTATATCGTTAGCTTCATAGCATAAGTGCCTAAGTCATTTTTTTGTGTTTTCGGAAAACAAGACAAAACTAATTTTCTAAATATCACATGCATATTTTTAATTGATATTTTCAATTTGACCAAAAAATGACTTAGGCACTTATGCTATGAAGCTAACGATATCATAACTGCAAGCTCCTCTGAGACCCTATGACAGGGGTGGGCAACTCCAGGGCCGGTGTCGTGCAGGTTATAGATGTGTCTTTGATCCAACACAGCTGATTTAAATGGCTAAATGACCTCCTCAACATGACTTGTAGTTCTCCAGAAGCCTGGTAATGAACTGATCATTTGATTCAGATGTGGTGACCCAGAGTGAGATCTAAAACCTGCAGGACACCAACCCTCATGGCCTGGAGTTGCCCACCCCTGCCCTATAATGAAACCTAACCTACCCAAACGCAACAGCTTGCAGCTATTGCGTTTGGCCTGTCAATTCTTCCTGTGCATTTCCAGCTACTTTTTTACCTACAGTTTTTGAATTTATCAGTGAGAAAATACGAATAATCATCTCAATATAAGGAATAATAATCATATCATCATCATAAGGATTCCCAAATGTCAGTATATTCCTGCACGGAGACCGTATGAGACTGTATAACAAGTAGAAAGACTTCTATCATGGCTCGCACTGCCGATATAACAAAGATTCACGGCAGAAGTCCAAGTCAGCCTGAGGATGTAAATATGTCTCAGCATTGTTTTACTTGGGCGTTTTCGGCCTCTCGAGGGGAGCAGGACATGCTGAAAACAAATTACTGACATCATCAATGTGTAAAGTCGTTATATGTTGGCAGGCAGTCGCCTTTATATTGAAACATGGTGTGTTTTTGATTGGATGAAAGTTTTTTTCACTTATTTAAACCAAACATGGGAGTGCTTTTGCAATATAGGGTGCGCTTGATCTGCATCAATGAGAGACAACTTTCCGCTACAAGATGATCAGCGATACTCCACCCTACTGGCTGATGTGCATGCACACTCTGTGACAGTCACATTCAGGAGTGAGGTGTACCTTGGTGTTGTTTGTCCTCTCCTCCTCCTCTCTTCCTCCTCTTCATCCCTTCATTTTTCTCTCCTTGTTGAATAATAGAAATGCCAAGTGATGAGAGCTCAAACATCAAAAAGCCTATTTCCCAGCTTGACAGAGCAATTTACCTTTTCCCATATTCACTCGCACATAATTAAAAGTAGTGGATTGGACTGCAGCGTATAGACCGCATATCTGTATAGCAGCAGTGAGTCACATATAAGAAGGCTCGCGAATGTAGAGTGCAAAAACATAAAACTGATTCACCGCGAGAGGAGAGTTTTCGATTAGCGAGCGATGGATTTACACACGGCTCCTTTTGTGTCTTTGTGAGACACACACTCCTACACGCACACACACACACAGCCTCACGGTGTTCTTTCACTCCATGTATCTTTGTCTGCCTCCAGCTTTGGGTCCGTCTCTGTCTTTTCAGTGATATCGCATCATTTTTGTGCTCATAAAAACAAGCAGCGGCACTAAATCAATTTTATCATTGCTGTTGTTTCCTCGTTACATGTTCAAATTGTTCTGATCTAATAAAAGCCGCGCGCTAAAGGGAGATTTTTCATACTGTCATCACCCTCTGTCGATGACGTCACCAAGACAGATATTTCTTTTTCCTTGCGTGTCCCTATGGATGACATCACCTAACTGCTTGAAAGTAAGTGACTAAGTGGATTACAGCTCATAATCTATTGATTTCTGCTGTACCTTTGCACCAAAGGACTTACTTATCATATGATTATCCGCCCTGATTCTAACGTGCAGCTTCCTCTTCATTAATTCCCCTTCATAATGAGCTATTCTTTTATTTTCAGCTGGACTAATACAGCCTGAGGATTTTTGATCTACTTCTAGTATTGATGCAGACAGCACCCAGTCTCTGATCTTTGCTATGTAGTAACATCATGACCAGATTTGCACTATTGAACTCAAAGGGCAAGGTCACGCCACTGCGCTTGTAAAACAGCTTCATTAGGTCGCAAGTTAGCAGCGAATGGCCTCGCCCCCTCCTTCCCCTGCGAAGCCTCTCAGACAGTGGCATAACGGTCCAATGATGTACATCCGTGTATCGATTTTGCTACAGTACAGAAATGTACTGAGCTGTACTGGACTGCACAGTACAGAAACTCTACCCCTGGCTCCACATCAGACAAGGTTCATATTCAATTCACTCAGCATTTACTGTACTTGGAGGTCATGCAGAAAAGAGTGCTGTGTGCTTCTTTTATGACACTTTCCCTGGTGTTTTTCCAACTTTCAAGTGGCTAAAAAAGTATTATTGAAGACATGTACAGGAAAAATAATGAGATGTGGATACAGAAATCTACTAGAAATGCCCTTGGCCCTGTCAGCTAATTGGTTGAGTTGAGTTTCGGAGCATGCCTTTGCATTTGTTTGCATGGGCGTATTGAAATTGGTGACAAGGAGGTTTATTTATTTTTTTTAATGCTGAATATTATTTAAATGTTGTCTCTGAGTGTGACATCGAAGCCCTTCTGGCGTGCTGGGCTCTCAAGTTCAAGTGTAATGCTTCAATTAAACTATGAATTGCTTCAGGATTTATCCATGAAAAACACCCTTTTAAAAAAAATATTTTTTTTTGACATATACTTGGTTTCACAGCTGAAAAAAAGTGTCTCCAGCCTTTTCTGAAAGACTGTTTCTAAAGTTGACAACAAGAGAGGAAGTGCTGCTTGAAGTTTTGATGGCGGTTGCTCCTGTGCTCATTAACAATCTGTGTGAAGCCCACTGGATATGTTATAGGTTGGACATGTAATGAAACTAGAAACTAGAAAGTACACGTCACTATCAAAATGAAATCTCCTAACCCTGTTTTATAAATGTGCGAAAGAAGAGAAAATGCATGGAAATACAGTGTTTTAAAGAGTTTGAAAGTCAGTATGAAAGTAGTATTTAGTCTTTCTTGTCATTTCATTAAGTAGTCTTCATGAATAGTTCTTCAGGCTTCTTAAAGGTCATTCAAAGCTCTTGTTCTTGGATGTTGGCTGCCTTTTGTTCAGTTCAAGAAGCTTCAACATTGATTCGTTAACGTTAAGTTCTGGCTTCTGGGGAGGCCAATCCATGACATAGTGTTCCATTATATGTCTTCCAGATATGTTTTCACTCCATTGGCACTGTGCTTCCGGATCATTGTCATGCCGAAAAATGAAGCTATTGCTGATCAGATGTTTTCCAGATAATATTGTGTGGTGGATCAAAATGTGAGGGTAGTTTTTTGCAAATCTAGTGGCATCACTTTTGGCAAGATCCCCAACACCACTTGCTGAAACGCAGCCCACATCACAACAGAGCTTCCACCATGTTTTGCAGATGGCCGTGGACACTTACAGCTGTACCTCTGTTAAGACCTCCACTCCTCCACTCATTTTCAGTCCAGTTCTTGTGTAATTTAGCATATCTCACTCTTTTCTCCCTGTTTCCCTTCCTTGGGAAAGAATGGCTTCTTGACAGTAACCCTTCTACGGAGACCATTTCTGGTAAGACTTTAGCAAATGGTAGATGGATCAACTGAAGGGCCAGATATATCTCTCAGGTCCTTATGTCAGGTCTCCTGTTTCTCAAGGACATGACTTTCAGACATTGTTCATCTGCTGTAGATAGTATTTTAGTCCTGCTGCTTTTTCTTTCGAAATACACCCTTCCCGTTTAATCACATTTTATAAGGACGTGATGCACACTGTGCTGAGATATGCCAAGGTTTTAGCTGTTAGCAAGTTTTTGAAATCAAATTGTTGCTGCAAAAAAAAAGCTTTTTTGTGCTTGTCAAACGGTGTTATGTTTGGTAATTGATTCAAAACAAGAAATGGGAACAATTTATGTAATTATGCGACTGGCGGCTAGTAAAAAAAAAAGTGCTTTAAAATTGGTTCAACACTGGTTCATCCTGCGAGTTAGGGGCCTTTTTTTACGTTTGATTGGCCAGAGTTAAATGGTTTAACAAACAAAAAAATGCTACTTTCAAATTTTTCAGGCAAGAAGACTGGACTAAAATTAATGAATAAGCTGCAAATGTCCATACAAAAGCTTTGAAAGACCTTCGGAAATCCTATTTCTCAAGAACACTATAGAAATGGAAATAAAGTCAAGCTCCTTGGAAGGAAAATATAAAAATAAGAGGTGTGGCTCAAGACTTTTGAACACTGATGGCACTACTGATGTCTAAAACGTTTAAAAAACGAATGAGAACTTTTGAAATCTTGAATGTAATTGTATTTCTGAAAGACTTAACGGCATGCATTTACATATTAAAAAAAAATTGCACTGGCATCTTTTCAGATGACATATCTTTCTCCTCACCGACACACAAACACGGATGTGCACAAATCCTTGCTGTCTGTCAGCGAAGGCAGAGAGATGACTGATCGGCTGATCAGAATGTGATTTGTGAGACAGTCAAAGAGACAGACAGTGAAACGGAGAGCGATGGAGAAGTCTTAATGTGGTTGGGAGCAACAGCGTGACTTGGGTTTAAAAAAAAAAGAAACAGGCTGAAGCTGATTTGTAAAATCTCAGTGACTGAGAGCGTGAGATAAAGAGACAGGAAGTCAAGAAGGACTTAGGAGGCCATCCTAGATCGTTTTGGTTTCATTGCTCGTGCAGATTTCTGGTGCCATGAATCATGCATATCTGTGGCTAAGAAGACAATATATGTAAAATAATATGTTTGTTTTATAGGTTTATTTATATAGATCTTTTCATCTCTTTCATCTTGCACATGCTAACGCTCTACTGCAAATAGTAAATAATCAACTTAGCTTAGCATAAATACTGGAAACAGGGTGTACAAACAGTAGGGTGTTGAGTTTCTCAACACAGACTCAACCCAGTGTTTCCCTTTATTGTCATCTTGGGAATGTGAGTACTACGTGAACTTATGCAAGGAAGAATGCACTTTTAAAGGGTTGATTCTACAAGAGTTTGTTTTCTTGCTAAGCTCTGTATTGTTCCCCTCTCTGCCTGTTTCTGCCCAAGTTTGTGTCTCGCAGTGGCTACTTGTGATCTATGGCCTCATTTGGTGTGTTTTTGGTCTGTCCAGCCAAATTCATGACAGATGAGGGCATATCAGAAAGATAGAAAGGCAGAGAACAGGGGAATGGATATGAGACTTTATTTATTTTTCTTAAACAAGCACTACTGAAACTGATATTCGGACTGTCCATTATTTTTGTGTGTTTATAAGTCATCCAGCATCGTTTCGGTGTATCCTTTGCACATAATTTAAAGTGTAAGTTGTGCATTCAAACATTGCACCTCAGCGTGCTTACATTACCACAGATAGCATATTTGCATGCACTTAGTTGCTGGTAACGTGTGCATTTGTGCAGTAGTCTTAGAATTGGGCTCATCCATCAGCCTATTGTGTAGCGATAGCGCCTTATATTCCTCGCCATATTATACAGATGGGACAATTACAGCTAGGCCTATAGCGGCAGCTAGCTTGGGACCAAAAGGGCCCCATATGTGGAATGAAACATCAGTCGCAATTACATTTGTGTGTCTTTCTCATCTATCCTTCCCTGTATTCCTCATTTCCACCCTCCTCCATCTAATCCACCTCCCCCACCCCACAACCGCCACCCTCCTCCTTCCTCTCATCTGCCACTAGGCAAATTAAGAGGCTCTCTATCATGACCCAAATGAGAGAGGCTCATTTGTAGCAGTTATTTATTTGTAATAAACTCTCCCCCCAGTCATCTCCTCAGCTCTGCTCTCTCTCTACCCTCCACTCTGGAAACATGGCAAAAAAGAAAGAGAAAAAGCATCTGAATGCTGCTG
>NW_024582502.1:1146752-1185081 GCF_018398535.1 Haplochromis burtoni
CACACACACACACACACACACACACACACACACACACACACACACACACACACACACACACACGCCAATGCTCCCCAGCCACCTCAGTAAGACAAAGAGTCTTTGGCTGAGCATCTCCCGTTTCCCATCCCATTATCTGTTTTCTAAAACTCAATAATTGAACTGTTCCAATGGAATACATCATCTGGCCCACTATCACAAAATCCCATTGAATAAACTTCTCTCCCTGGCTATTGTGCTTGAGTATGACATGTTTTTTCTTTCCGTCCTCCCTTTATCAGATAGGCTGTATAACTAGCGTGGTATTTGTCCAGGCGCAAGTAATGACTGCAATTTGCTGCTATTTGATGTCCTGTAAGGGGCCTGGGCCTTGTAATGGTAGCATTATAATAGTTACCAGGCACAGGTTACTATTACCATGTTATGAATCTGCCATAAGCTATTGTGTCCAACTGTACATTAGAGTGACACAGGAGGAGGATATGTACAGACTGCGAAAGAGATGCTGGGATTACTGACATCTAGTTGCGGTATTTGCTGTTTGTATTAAAGCTGTCTTGGGATGTAATGTGCAATTGGCTCATATAAGGAACAGAGTTTCCCATTATACTTTAATCCAGTCCTGCATTTATAAGTTAGACTGCAATTATTTGCAAACCTTCACCAATCTGTCTGACAGTGGTTGCAGTGAGTTTGTGTCATGCAGGAATTATTTAGACAGATCTTTTTGCCAAGATCACCGGTCGCCCAGAGGTGAAGGGTGTTGTATGGTGAACCTCTGGGTGACCGGTTGGTTGCTTCAAATACTCGCAGTCAGTCACCAAATGTGAAAAATTTCAGTGCAGTCACCTGGCAACCACAGATTTTTTTCTCCAGTTTGCAAGGAGGTTATCGTCCCATTTTTACTGTAGTATGACTGAGCCATGAAAATATTAAAGGATAGACTTGACACTCATGTAGGGTTCATCAAAGCAGATTGAGTTCATTTTTAAGTTGAGACAGACACACTGTTTTCCCCATACTATCTACAACTTGAGCAGCTCCTACCCAAATGCTCTTCTGGTGGTCATCAGAGGCTGCTTTGGGAGGTGAGAATCATGTGAATGGGGAAGATTTTGAGCAGCGGAAGGTGCTGTAAGCAGAGCAACAGAGAGTACAGGAAATTGGGATTTTTTAAAAAAAGTATGTTGACATTAAAACCAACATATGCAATCATGTCTGATCAATCATGCGGCAGCTGTTCAAGAATAAGACATTAAAAGAGCATGATTCAACATTTGAAGTTTAATAAGTTGAAAAACGGTACGGTGAAGGTAGGGTTTCTTCTTTGAAGCTTTTTCCACTGCTGCGTCTGCAGCTGCCATTAGAATTCATCCTCACCACCTTCCAGCTCACCTGGTGTGCCTCCTGCCTCTGCAGTGTTATTGATGTCATACCTCGCCTATCTGAGGAAGCAGGAGGTGTGCATGCACGTTCTCGTGTGTGAATGCATCCTGGGTGGTCAGTGATGTATTTAAGAATTTAACAACTGCCCCAGAAAACTTGTCTCAAACTCTCAATTTAGTCCAGAGAGTAACTTTCTCACTGGCGTGTGCTTGTGTGTGTGTGCTTGCCTGAGGCAGTTTCCTGTCTGCCAATCTACCTGTCACTGCCAAACAGCATCCAGTAAGTTCAGATAAAATACGCAGATTCCGATACGCTGCAGATTACGGATTTATAAAAGAAAAAGATTAAACCTGAATGTGCACAGGTGTGATTAAAGCATTTTGCAAGGGATAATTAGTCAACTTCTTCTACACTTTGGGTATAATCCAGTGTAACTTGTCCTTCCCGATTATCTTGCAAACAGATGGTGAAGGCAGCAGTATACAACATGCATGTTCAATAATAATTGCAGCCATCTGTTGACTTCTCAATGCTAATTTCTGCAAGTTTCACCGTGGCCTGATGTTCAGCTACATCTTCAGTTGCGCTTTAAGAGACTGATACATTTGGACAATGTTGTTTGATGTCCTTGTTGATAGAGAGGTTCCCCAGTTCCTATGCAAGAGATCAAGTTTCATCTTAGTGCAGTCATGCAGAGACACAAATGGCAGCTACGACAGATTTAGGAGACAAAAGGAGTAATCCTCGATGTTTATCTTAATGGTGTTAAGTACAGTACCACAGTATCATTCATTTGGTTATTGCTTATTTTTCACTGGAGTGCTGCACAAAGCTGGTTTATGTAGTTTTTGGAGTAAGTGACAGACAGCCTAATAAAAATGTAGCTGCAGAAAAGGCATTACAGCTTTACGCTAGCTAATTTTGAATGTACACCCATTAGTTTGGGAGAGTTGTAAGGGACTCGATAAGAAAAGAATCGTCAAAATTAACATAGTAAAGACAAAGACAGACAGACTTAATGTGGGTCAAGGCAAAAAAAGGCTGCAACCTACACTAATTCACCATGATTGCTTCTTTGCTTTAAACACACTAAAACTCTGTAGCTCCCATTTAAGTCTAGAGCACTATAGCCAAAAGAGGATTGCTCTCTACTGCAGTAATTCATATTTGGTGGAATGAAGCCTGGATTATACTCAGCTGCAGACACGGACAGCTCGAGCCCCGATGACCGAGTAGTCATTACCGTTGCACTTCTTTGAAGTCTGCTGCCTGGACATATCATAGTTGGTGCATTGTAAAGTGAATTCTCTGCAGATGTGTGCGTGGACCTCGCTCTCACTGTCTGATCTTGAAATTTACATCACATGAACCCAAGAGGACCCTAGCGGACTCAGAAAATATAAAACCTGCTTGTTTTTTTATTCTGGGACTTTCCTGCCTTTCCATACCCAGATATGAAAGAGCATAATGCAGGAAAGGCCCACCTCACTGCCCTTCTAGAGCAGTGGCAACATGTGTCATACAACCTTGATTGAGTTAGATACAGTATGATAAGGAAGGGTGGGGTGGATGTGGTTTGCAAAGTGCTTGCACAGCAACTGCAGGCAGGTGAGTACCTAGTGCACCCTATATGAAACTTGTCAACTGGCAATTTCGAATATTTTTAGCTGAGATAATCCTAGTTGAAGCCAAAAAAATGAAACTCTTGGTCGGGCTAGAGGAATTCTTATGCGATTGCCACATCAGCAGGTTGATTTCGACCCTTTAGCGTCATATTCCACAACAATCCATCCAGTATTGATCCTCCACTACCCAACCAAACGACGACTACACTGACGATTGCACAAAGCAATGTGCCTAAACTTGCTATATGTGTCTAGTTATAGCTCGTCATCATAGGCTGAACAGCAGTCTTTATGGGGAGTGTGAATCTGATCTTGATGATCAGATTAGCACCTCTAATCCTGAGGGGCTAAGCTGATTTTTGATGCATACAATCTGCGCAGTGCTCTTAGATCTTTTTGCTTTGAATAAATTGCAACTGAGTTTTATTCTTCGGCGCGCGACAAGGAGAAATTATCAATGCCTAAAAATACACAAATTGTTTGCTTGCATCAGAACTGTGGGCAGCACAGAGTATATGTATTATAGAGATAAGTTCTTCAGAGGGTGTGTTTACATGTTTGTAGATCTCTACTTTTCTCCCTCTAGCTACCTTTATATGCAGCAGTATGGAGTTGTAAGCAGCACTTTCAGAGCTGTTTATCTGTGATAGTCACAGTGGGCTTGTTCCTTTAATCTCATGTTCCAGACACAGGACACCTCCAGTAGATCCTGTTTATACCAACCCTATATAGTACAAGCTGTTTGAAGGTGGTGTAAACAGGGTTTCTGTGCAGCTTTAACCAAGTGTGTTTGCCGAATGTGTGCTCATGTGCGTGTTTTTTTTTTTTTTTCTCCATCTTCTTCCTAGGTCACCCGTGTACCAGTGGAGAGCTGTGAGCAGTACACTTCCTGTGGAGCCTGTCTGGGATCAGGAGACCCTCACTGTGGCTGGTGTGTGCTGCATAATGTGTAAGTGCATACTCTTTACTGCGTCGTATGTAGTTGTTCCGGTGGTTGCTCAGTGGGTGTTCTGCACTTAATTACAGTCTGTCACTTCAACAGAGTTGTGAGTTCTGCCTGTTTATGCTCATGGTAACCACATTATGTGAGCCTGTTTTGGCACTGCATTTGTCAGTGTGTTCTAACACAACAAATGCCGTGATTTAACACCTTATATAATGACTTTCTTTTGAAAATTGTATTTAGATAAGTGTATCTGTTTTTCTTGGATCAATAATTGACAAAAAATGTGTCACTCAGTGTCACCTACACTGAGGCTTAGACCTGTGACTTATTCATAAACATGGTCTGAATGCTCTCATTTTACTATTTTACTATAAAGCAACACTTTGAAAGCACATCAGATCTCGGTGGGGAATGTGTTATCAACCTACAGGTAATGGTAAATACTGAACAATATTACAAATTACAACATTCTCCAGACCCTGTCACGTCTGTCACATGTGCTCAGGGTGAAACTGCTCTCATCTGTGAACAGCACAGGGCCCAATAGAGGATGTGGGGCCCTCAGGCCACCCTCATGAAGTCTGTTTCTGATTGTTTGTTCAGAGACTTTCACACCAGTGTCCTATTAGAGGTCATTTTTAGAGCCTTGGCAGTGCTCATCCTGTTCCTCCTTGCACAAAGGAGCAGACACTGGTCCTGCTGATGGGTTAAGGATCTTCTACGGTCCTGCCCAGCTCTCCTAGATTAACTGTCTGTCTTGTGGAGTCTCCTCCACAATCTTGACACTGTCCTGGGAGACACAGCAAACCTCCTGGCAATACCATGTATTGATGTGCCATCCTGGAGGAGTTGGACTACCTGTGCATCCTCTGTAATGTCCAGGTATCGCCTCACACTACCAGTACTAACGCTGACCCTAGTGAGACGAGGAAGGAAGAATGTCGAAGAATGAAGGAAGAATTTGTTAATGAAATTAACACCAAAGCAGCTGAAACTGATTAGCAACCCTCTCGTCTACTTAACTGACCAGATCAATATCCCAGAAATTTAATTGACTTGATGCTAAACTCTTGATTAAATGTGTCCCTTTAATATTTTTTGAACAGTCTATAATGTGTTGAAGGAAAAAGTTATTGTAGCTTTGAAGAGTCTCTCCTTCCATTCACTCCTGGTGTTGTAATTATCTGTACATCTGGCAAAGGAAGTCAAAATCTGACTACTTTCTCACCTTTCCCCACCTGGCTAGTCAAAAACAGACCTTTAGATTCCAGCATCCTCAAACTGGCCCCCCACAGCCTACATTAGCTTCAATATTAAACTCATTTTCTGAGGATTGCAGCCCAATTGCAGCCCAAGGAAATTGGCCTTTTCTCTTCAGTAGCCACTTTCTAAAAACGTGTTCTGCTAATTTGGTCGGAAACACTTGCATATAGGAATTGACCATTTATAGCTAATTATATTGTTTGATTTAGTGGAAAAGGTTCTGCTCTCTAAGAGAGCACTAAAAGAATGCAAAAGGCAGCGAGGATTCGGTTGGGAGATCCAATTCCCCTTCACAAATACGTGCAGTAATTCGACATTAAAGCTTAATTAAGGCAACATTACCAAATGTTTAGCACATAAGGAGGACGCTGGGGTGAAAAAACAACCAAAAAAAAAAAAAAAGCTGTGCCACATCTGACATCCAGGTTTCAGCGGAGCAACAGTGAGAAGTGTTAAGTTGTAAAGGACAGCATGTACACCAGTGTTAATATGATTGGGAATTTCTGGTCAGCTGGTAGCCAAGCAGCTGATGAATGAGCCGCTGATGGTGAAACATGAATGAGCAGCTGGTGCCAGTCAGTGAATGCAAGTACATTCAGTGCCCGAACTAATGCCTTGCTCTACGTGTTTATTGCTCTTTTGGACTTTATGTTTGACTCTTATGCATGGTCAGTCTTCACGGTAATCAGTCCTCGTAGACTTTGCTAAACCATAGCTCTGATTAACTCAATGCTTGCTTTATAAGTACAAATAGGCATACTGATGACCACACTATGGTTCTGTTGCTATTAAGAAAGTGCTGAATGTGTGGTTGCCATGTTATCATTAACGCATACTCCTGTTTCTCCTGTGTTAAACTTGTAACTGCATAGGTTGTTTATATGCACCTTTGCAATTTAATTCTAATTTCCATGCATCTATGCACTCACTAATGAACAGAGTCGGTGTCTGAAACTCAGCATCCTGTGGGTTATCCAATAAATCAGTGATCTCGCTGTTTTTTCTCTTCCCAACTGAGAAGTGCTTAAAAGCCACATTTGGACCAAGTGCCTTTAGCTGTGATACTTAGTAAAAATGTACTCTACATATACAAGCACAACAAGGAATCAAGACTGGTGTGGATTTCATGTACAACACAGGTATTTATTGCTCATTTATTGCTTATGTGAGCATATTTTTTGTCTCTAGATGTTCGAGGAAGGATCGCTGCAAACGAGCAGAAGAGCCTCAGCGTTTCACCACCAGAGTCGAACAGTGTGTCCGACTTTCCATCCAGCCAGACACCGTCTCTGTCACCATGTCAGAAGTGCAGGT
Organism: Haplochromis burtoni; assembly: GCF_018398535.1. Lineage (NCBI taxonomy): Eukaryota > Metazoa > Chordata > Actinopteri > Cichliformes > Cichlidae > Haplochromis > Haplochromis burtoni. Next base: position 1,153,287 of record NW_024582502.1, read on the forward strand.
ACAGCGTGCTGTCTGACCTTGTGTATCTGTTCAGCTACTCTATAGAGGCTTCGTGAATTTGTACGTGGTCCTTTATAAGACGAGTGGGGTAAAGATTAATGGCTGGGAAAAATGAATAAGGCAGATGTGAAATGAGACTAAATAAAGCTTGTTTTGTGTTGTAGCTAACAGTCATTTTGAGTATGAGCTGAAAAGTGCGTTTTGAGCCACACGTCTGAGCAGCATTTTCTGCTTTGGGCCATTGCTAATGAAGTGTATTGATTTAAATTTCTGCTGTGTCTCATCTTTCTGCTTTCTGTCTTTTTTTCTCGCTAGCTTGTGCTTCAGACACAGAATGTGCCGAGTCTTTCTGCTGGAGTGAACTGCTCCTTTGAGGACTACGTAGAAACGGAAGGGCGCATCTACGGTGGACGCATCTATTGCCTGTCTCCTTCGACGAAAGAAATCGCCCCCATCACGCGAGACCAAGGTAGACAATAAGTCAGAAAAGATATGATGTTGGAGTTAACGTAGACTTCACAAATGTCTGGCTTTTGCTTTCAAAATGAAAGCCCAGATCATTTAAACAATAATCTTATTTATCTGTTAAAGTGAAAAAGAAATGTCATTTCATATCATAATTATCACATGAAGAAAACTGAGAACTTTTTAAAAGTAGATTCATTATTGGTGTCTGAGTCCAGCTATTTTTTTTGTAATGGAAAATGCCAGCTGGGAGTAGCTGCCTTAGGGTTTTTTTTCTTCCGCTGATGTACTTTGACACAGAATCTGGGCAGCAACACAAAAAAGGCTTTTATTCAGATGAAAAACAGACCTAGTTGTCACATTTCTTACCTTTTCAGCAAACTGCATCATGAAAATACAGCACTTGCATTTGAAACATAACAAATTTTTTGTCCCTCAGTGGTGACAGCAACATTCACGACCTCCTCCTCTTATAGCCAACCATATACTGTAAGCTAGCAAATTCAAAAACTGCTACTATTTTGACACTAGCTCCTGTTAGCTTGGGTTACAACTGTGTTAAACTATTCTGAGGCTACGTACGTGATTCATAGTAATAAAGTGCCCGTGTGAGCAGCTCTTGGCTTAACGTTTAACAAATGTAGCCTGGACATCCTTCCAAGCGAAAGGTTTTACTCTATTAAAAAAAGCTTTTTTATCAATATGTTTTTTATCAGTAAGTGTAGAATTACATACAATATTCTGAACTGAAACAATGAGATGAAAAAATGCCACCCATCTTCTTCCGCTTTATCCGGGGCCGGGTCGCAGGGGCAGCAGCCTAAGCAGAGAGGCCCAGACCTCCCTCTCCCCAGCCACCTCCTTCAGCTTATCCGGGGGAACACCAAGGCGTTCCCAGGCCAGCCGAGAGATATAATCTCTCCAGCGTGTCCAGGGTCTGCCCCGGGGCCTCCTCTCGGTGGGACATGCCCAGAACACCTCACCCAGGAGGCATCCTTGTCAGATGCCTGAACCACCTCAGCTGGCTCCTTTCGATGTGGAGCAGCAGCGGCTCTACTCTGAGCCCCTTCCAGATGGCTGAACTTCTCACCCTATCTCTAAGGGCCAGCCACCCTTCGGAGGAAGCTCATTACCACCGCTTGTATCCGCGATCTCGTTCTTTCGGTCACTACCCACAGCTCGTGGCCATAGGTGAGGGTAGGGGCGTAGATCGACCGGTAAATTGAGAGCTTCGCTTTTACACTCAGCTCCCTCTTCACCACGACGGACCGGTGCAGCGTCCGCATCACTGTGGCCGCAGTGCCCAATCCGTCTGTCGATCACCGGCTCCCTTCTCCCATCACTCGCGAACAAGACCCCGAGATACTTGAACTCATCCACTTGGGGCAGGAACTCATCCCCGACCCGGAGTCGGCACTCCACATTTTTTTCCGGCTGAGAACCACGGCCTCAGATTTGGAGGTGCTGATCCTCATTCCCGCTGCTTCACACTCGGCTGCAAACCGTTCCAGTGCGAGCTGGAGGCCATCACCCGTTGAAGCCAACAGAACCACATCATCCACGAAAAGCAGAGATGAGATTCTGAGGCCACTGAAGTGAAAGCCCTCCGCCACTTGGCTGCGGAATTAAAAAATGCACTCAGGTATTTTCTCAAACTTGTGATCTCAGCCTTTTGGGACCATTTGTACTGATCTGCTCTGAAGCAGTTGCATCTCTGGATGTGTGATGCTAACATCATAGGTAGAAAGCCAACGCATGTACAGTAGCTTTTTGACAAATTCACTTCACAGTGCAACAAATGAGACAGTCTTTAAAGTATTGGTCCGGTAATACTAGTCTAGAAGAGGTGTGGCCATCTATTCATAGCCATGCATTAACCAGATTAGTTGTCCTTGTTTCAGAAAAGCTATGTTAGAAAGATATCGTGAGGCGATCTTGGCACAAGAGTTGGCAGTTCGTATTGTAATCGGAAGGTTGCCGGTTCCAGCCCCGGCTCGGACAGTCTCAGTCGTTGTGTCCTTGGGCAAGACACTTCGCCTACTGGTGTTGGCCAGAGGGGCCGATGGCGCGATATGGCAGCCTCGCCTCTGTCAGTCTGCCCCAGGGCAGCTGTGGCTACAACTGTAGCTGCCTCCACCAGTGTGTGAATGTGAGAGTGAATGAATAGTGGAATTGTAAAGCACTTTGAGGGTCTCGAAAAGCGCTATATAAATGCAATCCATTATTATTATTATTATTATTATTATTATTATTATTATTATTATTATTATTATTATTATTATTATTATTATATGAAGATATGTTTTTAATTTCTCCATTGCAATAGTCTGATCTATATTTATCACTTTCTAAGAAATGGTCTGACTAGACCTCTGTTCTCCATGAAAGCAATATCAACATCTGCCTGTCTATAGTTCAGTTCTTGCGGTCGAATGGTAACCAGTTTTGACCAGAAAAATGATATCAGGATTTCAGTCATGTTCACTGTGTGAAGCTTTCTCAAATCTGCTGCAGTAATTTACTCCTGCTTTCAGTTGGACATACATTATTAGATCACACAGTGTCACTTTTTGCATTTTTACATTTCAGCCGTCTAACAAACTTTTGTTTGGGGAGACGATGACGGGCTTTTCAGCTGAACAGTTTTGCTCGATGCTAAATATGAATTGTTTGCTTAATTTGACAGTTTATTCAGCTGTGTGAGACACGAGACATTTTTCTCTTCGGCTTCACCCACTGCTTCTCGATTATCAAAATTAGAATGAGCACATTTATAAACATACCGCTGAAAGCCCATGAATGTATATAGACAGCTGTAAGTGTTTTCGCCACTGAGTAACTCTAATAAATAGATTTTGCTCAGAGCTCTTTTTACTCTCCAGCAGAAGTGCTGTCTCCAAATCTGCAGATTTACAGGAACAGTGAAAGTGTATACATTGACTAGGACCAGGTTGCTCCTGGGGTCATGAAACATTTTCCATATACGAACTGTTATAGATGGACTATGGAAATATAGAGTGGAGTATAGAGTAGGGTGTCATACATAAAGGCCGGGAGGTCAGAACTGTCTCAGCAGAGGGTCCAATCACGCCCACTGATGTGAAGATTGCAGAAAATGCGTTAATAATTCAAATTTACCAGTACAATGCATTGCTGCTCCTAGTGTGATGATACCAGTGTTGTTGTATGAAAGAGTACCTTTTGATCCTGTTCAAAGAACTAAAATGTAAAACACTGTTGTTGAGTTTGTGCCTGTAAAGCTCCACAGATCTAAACGTTAATGCACACCTTCGTAATATTTAAAGAATGTGGATTCATTTATTTGGATCGGTTATTATGCAGTGGGTTTTACTTGTCTTTGCCACTTGACATTCTTTGTAAAGAAAAACACTAATAAAACACAATGTGTTTGTTATGTTTGACTTTGTAGGTGACCGACGCATAATAAAGTTGTATCTAAAGTCGAAGGAAACTGGGAAGAAGTTTGCCAGTGTGGATTTTGTCTTCTACAACTGCAGCGTCCACCAATCGTAAGTTGAGAGCTTGTTGCTAAGTAGGATGGGGCGAAAGGAGAAAAATATCAGTTTATGTTTAGTTTCTCTGTTAAATTGCTTTGACACTCTTTTAAATAGCTATTGAGGTTTCTCAATGACATCATTCATTGCTCAAGACTTGTCATCCATATTGGATGTTGGTTGCTAGGGAAAAATGCATATTTCTTTACTGATTGATGGTGCTTTTTGAATGTTCCCAGTTCAGAACCTGTCCAGAAATACAGAATTCAGATTGCTGGGTGCCAGATGGTCCTGGCCTGTGTAACTGGACCTTTATTTACTTGATCTTTCATTGTCACCATGATTGTCACACATCCAAAAAGTTAACATCACAGTTACTTGACAGATGTCTCCAAAACCTCAATACAAAGATCATACTGCTGGTCAGATGCAAGATGAAAATCAACAGGTGGCTGAAGTTTTAAAATAAAAAAGTGCTAAAATACTGCTACTTACCTGCAGGTGTAAATAACTGGTTTAATACAGGAATCAAGAGAAAACCATGCAGCCGTTTCTAATTCAGTATTCAATCTGTTCAAGCTTTTTACAAATCAATTAGTTAATTAAATCTAAAGCAATGAAGGGACTACTGGTGAGTGAAATAATAAATCGATTCTTAACCATGGAAGACTTAGAAGAGCAGCCAAGCTTGGGAGGAAAAAGACGTCACTCATGTTCCCGGGAAACATATTATCCCTAATTTAAGTATAGGAATACTGGTAGACTTTTCAACAGTGTTCTGAAAGCAGGTTTTTATATGCATGTCTGTGTCTGTTGCTTAAAAAGAAGGTGCAAGACAGGAAACAAGGAGAGGTAAACAGTCTTTTCAATTCAATTCTATTGAATTTTACTTATACAGCGCCAAATCACAACAGCAGTTGCCTCAAGGTGCTTTATATTGTAAGGTAAAGACTCTACAATAATACAGTGAAAACCCCCAAAATCACTGACTTACTTTAAGCAAGCACTTGGCGACAGTGGGAAGGAAAAACATTTTCTTTTGTCACTAAATTTCTATCAGAAACAATTTCTACATGACACTCTTCTTTTTTTTGTCTTTCTGTGCGTACAGAGGAAGGGGGGGACTAGGGGGTATTAGAGAGAGTGACAGAGAAAGAAAAAAAAGAGAGAGTGACAGAGTACTGAGATCATCCTGATAATGAATGAAAGAATGTGTTCCTGCCTTGTTAAATAAAGGTTAAATGAAAATAAATAAAATGTCATTTGCTAAATGAGTCTTGGCTGCTCCCCCTGAAGTCAGTGCTCGGACTTCGCACACACTTTTCCTCTCTTTCTCGCATTCGATTCACTTCCACCTGGCACAGACTCCCAGTTGCATCAATACACCTGAAATGAAAAAAGCATGTGTAGTATAACTAAAGTAGATTTATTGTTTCTCTTGGCAAGCATTGACTGAAGAATCACTTCCTCTCTCAGTGTTTACACCTGTTTTATATCTTAAAAGAATTAGAGGCATCCTGAAAATGATTCTTACATGTAAACATGTGCAGAATTGTCTTTTTTTTACTGTATGTGGGCTGTATGAGGGTTTAATATGTTAAGTCATGACAGTAGCTTTTAATTACTGATTCACCAGCATTATAAGCGTCTTTGTCCCGCTACCATCCGATCCTCACTCCTTGCAGCCTACAGCTCTCTTTTCCTTTCCTGCTGTCCCACTGTCCTCTTGTCTGCCTGTTGACTTCTCCTCTCCCATTCATCACTTTGCCCATCTCTCTGTCGCCTGGCCCCAACCCGTCTCTGCCCCTGCACACCTCCCATTCCTTGCCTCTCTCTCGTTCATCAAGCCCATTTATTGCTCGCGCTCTGCTCTCGGCCCTGCATATATCTGCATAGTAATAGGCCGTTAATTAGCTCTAGCTGAGGTGCCTGTGTGGAGATGGTCATAATGGAGTGGGCTTGGAGAGAGCGCTCACCTGGGCCACTTCTCGGGGCCTCCAGGCCTACTTGAATGGCTTTGATTCTTTTTTTTTTTTGTGAATATGTGTGTGTGTAGTTTTCCGTTTGTTAAAGAGCATGCAGGATGTGTCAAAGTAACTCCAGAGTGCCTATTTATTCATATTTGTATGCATGCAGGACATGTTTACTAATGTGTGTGTGGGTGTGTGTTTATGCTGCGTACCCCTGATTAACTAGCCCGCCTAGTCGCGCTCTCTTTGCAGCATAAACAGGCATGCTGTTGTTTAAGCCTTTGATGTTGGCTTTGCAGGGCCCCCTCAGGACTCTGTTGGACTGTTAAAAAAATAAATAATAATACAGCGCTGTTACTGCCACTGCAGCTGTAACACAAACCCGCGTGTCATGCAATACTCTTCACCTTTCACCTCAAAATCTTTGACCCGCCCAACAACCACCTCCGCCTGCAGGGAGCGGAGTAAAGAAGTCGCTGCTTTCAGGGGACGGTAATTGAGTCATCCTCGTGGGCGTGATGGGCGGATGAAAGCCCAGCGTAGAAGCACAACAGCAAACGCACAACAGTGGTACTGTATCAGCACAGATGCACAAGCAGAGCGGGCCTGCAGGCGAGCGCCCAGACGGGCTCAAAGTTGGATGCGGGCACCAGCATCACCAGCAGTGCACACGCTCATGCAAACACACAAAACAGGTGCACGCACAGTCAGAGGGAGCGCACGCAGACAGAAGCCACAGTACTTGGCGCGGGTGAATTGCGCTGTGAGCTGTTTACATATACAATATCCGAAATTTGCATTAAAAAAAGAGGTTTGGAATAGTTTAATTGAGCGTGCGGGAGGAGGAATAATATATAGAGAGGCATAGAAACAAACAGGTGGCAGGGTGCTGGAGGGGGAAGGAAATTCACATTCTGGGAGAGCTGGAGACGGGAAAAGACGAGCGAGAAAGAAGTCTTCAAGAGGAAGAAAGAGAGAGATAAAGCCGAGTGTTGCCGAACGAAACAGAAATTGTGCCCATTGTGTCGGGAATAATGCGTCCCACACAGCTAAAAGGTTAGCGCCACAGCCTCAGGCCACCATGACCATTACAATATGAAAGGGCTGAAATCTATGCAGTGAAAAGAAGCACTCCAGGGAGGGGGACCGGCTCACACTCCAGCCCCTGGAAAAGGCTCTTATTTTGAGGCCCGTCATTCCCCGTCGCCCCACTCTTTATCCACTGCTAGAAAAAAAAAGTTTATAGTCAAACTTTTCTGTCATTACATCATTACTTGTTGATATTAAGACAATAAGTTGTTGGTCTGGGTTTTAAGTGAATGTGACCTGGTTTAATTAAACTGAGGGTTGAGACTCGCAGACTTACTGCTTTTGGACATTGCCGTGACAAGATGCAATAATACTGTATAATGAGTCTGAGTCCCCTGGTGAGAATCTAAACTTCTCATTTGGCTGCCGTGCTGCTGTATAACTTAATGATGTATGCATCATTTTATTGCCGCTCACTTTGGAGCTTTATTGGATAAAACACAAAGAGGCCTATTTATAGACCACATAGCACAGCCAGCCTACCCCAGGTTCCAAGCAGCACCGTGCACATGAAGCACAGGCAGATATCTGCGAGATACATTATCAATCCAATCAGAGGTTCTAAATCAAAATCACGCTGCGCTTATAGCTGCTTCAAGTACTGATTACAGCGTTAAAAGCTTTCAGCTTCATGCCTCAAATGGGTCACTTTTGGGCCCACCACATGCTGACATGTTTGTTTGAGCTGCAGATAAAAGCATAGCCTGCAAATTAAGACAGAATTGCAGTTTTATCCGTGACTTTATCCTCATTGACCAGATTTAAATGAGGATATGATCGTTCCCTCCTTTCATATATGCTTGAGCGGGGCCGTTGCACGCACATCAACAGCTTTGTTCCATCGATCCATCCTCCCTCGAACAAAAGCTTGGAGAAGATGAAAAGGCGTTTGACCCGGAGCTGTTGCTGGGCCTTGTTAAATAGCAGGGGACTTTATTGACTGCACTGCAGCAGCGCCGCCACTTACCCAAGCCGGTTGTCCAGGCATTGACAGCTCTACTGTAGGACAAGTCTCCACTGCCCAGGTGACCCAGGAGGAATGCCTCGATGTCAGCACGGGTGATGACTTGCGTGCATAAGTTTGCCTTAGCTCGATGTTGTAGTCTGAGCTCTCACGCTCGTTGCTTGTGAATGTGCGCGCGCACTGCCCTGCAACGGGAAATCGATCAAGCCCGGAGTTAATAGTGAGGAGGAACTGGCTCACCAGCTCTGTTAACAAACATCAGACTGTTAGCATAACCTCAGTCCACCCTTCCCTCCATGGAAATCCACTGGCATTGATTAAAAACCTCACGCCGCAGTTCAGTCTAGTCTCACCAGCTTAACTCTGGCTATATGAAGCCTTTGCCGTTGCTTTGGTACTCTGGCGCGGGCGATTTAAGAGTTAACCCTCGAAAATCTAAAAAACCAAGGACATAGACCCGAAGACAGAAAGAGGATTAGGCTGAGATCCAATTTAAAGTCAGTGTTTCCGGCAGCAGGGTGGCATTGTCAGCTGAGCAATTGTCCTTCAGCTTGGTGGACCTGGTTTGCGTTACTGTGGTGTTCTTGAACTAGACTTATCAGAGATCGCTTGTCAGTCAAACTAAGAAGGTGGTGGCTGAGGTTTTTATATCTCTTGAATCTTTTTTCCCAACTAAGTACGAGCTCTTTTTCACTTTCCTGTCCAATCCTTTAAAGCCCCGGGGAATTTGGCTTCAAGGGTGCCATAAAATACTTGTTTTAATTATGTTTTACTTTCTTTTTCTTGTTTTGTTTATTTGTTTTGGTCTTTTAGCTCAAGATATTCCTGAGCAGAAAATCTTGGTTCTATATAACGAACAACCACAACAGGAAAGTAACACAGGCTTAGAAAGACAGCGCTATCAAGAAACGATGAAGTTGGAGGTGGCAGTAATAACCAGATGCTGGTTAAATAAATAAAAAACAAAAATGAAAAAAAGACCCCGCAGGTTCTCAGTCAGTTCCTCTGGTGGGTGTGGGTGTTATCGGAGGTCTGATTGAGTGCAGTGACAGCATATGGGAGTGAGGACTGACAGGACATGTAATTAGAGCTTGCTTTTCTCAAGCCAGTTAAGTGACATTTAGTTTAGAAGCGGTGTAAAGACTGCATAGCTATGACTTGTTTTAATTGAAAGATTTTTGGGGGGGGATTTACTGAACATTTCTATTTCTGTCACTGTATTTTTTAATTTTTGTATTTTTCCTTGACAGCGAGCTTGAATTTAAGCGTTCTCTCTGCAACATGTTTATGAAGTGAACACTTTCTCTTTGCTCCTGTGGGTGTCAGATGATTGACAGAAAGCAGAGTGTAATTTAATACACTGCTGATGTGAAATCACTTGAGGAAAGTGATCAAGTAGAGACTTCAGAGCCAAAAAGTAATTGAACAACTTTGAAACTTCTCATATTAACAGCATTACTAGCCATGGCATTTTCCCTTCCCCTGCTTCTTTGTAGTGACCATGATAGCCTTGTCTTTGTCTGGTAATCCATGTTTGAATGTGTATGCATTCTTCTTTTTTTTTCTCTTCCTCAAGTTATAGAAAAACTGGCTTATCTTGGTCTGCCAGCTTAGTTTAACTTTAAGCCTCCAAGCATGGAGAATACGAAGGGAGGAGTGGATCACCAAGGATTCCTTCCTGCTCTCTCCTCCTGGCTGTTCAGTAACCCGCCCTCTGGCCTTGCTGACAGCTCAAATAAAGTCTTAATGAAGGAAGCTGCAGTTGTGCTTCTTGAAAATTTTGTGCTACTATGTTGATGCAAGTCAGTGCTGGGCTGCCACGGTGCGATAAGTCGTGTTGATATTTCAAATGCACCTACACATGTCCATAATCTGCAAAGAATGCAGGTCATAGTAGCTGGACTTCCTTCAGTGCATTTTATGCTTAGAATTCTGCAGTATAGAAATTTTGGATTGTCTCTTTGGCTCAAATGTTGCTAAATTCAGTTGTGCAAAAGTCTTAAGACACCCCACATTTTATTTTTCCTTTCAAAGACTTTCTTCTCAGTTTTTAAAAAAATGGTCTTGATCAATAGTTCTCCAAAGTTTGTGAAGGTGTTTTAAAGTTTTTCTTTAGACATTACATTTCAGTCCAGTCATTGTACCTGACTAGAGAATGTTTTTTGTTTTCTTTTTCATGTTTGTTTGTTTTTGCTTGTTAAGCCTCTTAACAGTGATCTATGAATTAAGGCATTAAAAATGCACCTAACCAGGGTTGTGTCTACACCTAACAGAAAACATAGCAAAGAACCAGTTTTAAATGATATCTTTAGGCACTTTGTTGCTAACCACCTCTCTCATTATCACATAGTTTGTCCCACATTTTGTTTTGTTTATTTGAATACATAAAAAATGCCATAAAATCATTTTGTGCCAACAATGTGATTCCCAAAGAGCTATTAGCTGATAAGCTGAAAAACCTGATACTGGGGCTGATAGATGCATCTAGCTCTCGTGCTGATCCATCAATGGTTCACTCTGAAGCTTCATCAGAAATGGTCTCAGTGGAAAGGTGGCTGTCAAGACACCATTTTTAAGGAAGGAAAACATGGATAAAAGGTTGAGATATGCCAAACTAGACATGAACTATACTCAAAATCAGTAGCTAATTTGAACTTCATTTATAATTGTCAGTCTGTATATAAGACATCATTGCAGTGGAGGCTCTGACATGGTGTCAAAAGTCATTGAATCAAAATGTACCCTCGCATTTTGATCCACCATGCATTGCCATGTGGAAAGCATGTGATTGGTTCCAATCACCCTGCCAGTGCAGTCAAAGCACACCTGGAAAACGTACAGAACAAACGGAGGAATGCTATCAGTCATGGATTGGCCTCCCCAGAGCCCAGACCTCAACATTATTGAAGCATCTTTACAGAAAACAGAATAAAAGGCAGCCAACATTCAAAGAAGAGCTTTGAATGTCCTTCAAGAAACCTGGAAAACTATTACTGAAGACTACTGAATGAAATTAAAAGAAGAGAGTTCAGGCTGTGTGAAAGAATAAAGGTGGTCATGCCAAATATTGGCTTTCAAGCTTCTTAGAATTCCAGGTTTCAAGAAATCACTGGATCTACTCTATAACAGTTTTTCTAGCAAAATATAAAGAAATGAAAGTGACTCAATCCTTTTGCATTAGCGTTGCCTACAACCAGTAACAATAAGGATGAATTATTGACATTAAGGACAATAACTGGCTGGTATATGATACATAAAACATGTAGCTGCTTAAGAAGAATGAAATACATTATGTTATCATTTTTGATCTTCATTACATTATGCCTTCAATTTTCAGGAAACATAGATTTATGCTCTATTGCCTTGAAAGAATGAGAGACTTCAATATCTGAAACGACCAACAAAGTCAGCTCTATTTCTTTGCCTTTCACTCTCTCATTAAGGGAAAGCTGTGATTGTAGTAAGGAACTAGCATCTATCTGTCAGTGCAAATCTTCTTATGCATCTTTAGAGCCTATAGCATAAAAGTGTAATTCCTCTTTCTGGTGGTGTACAATTATCCTTAAATGTAAACTGGATGTTGTGACAAAGCAAAGTATAATGTATATACTTGTTTTTCCACTGGTTTTCCTCACATCCAAATAACTCACCACTGGCCACAGTTTCTCCTAGTTTCTGCCTGTTTCCATTTCCTTGGGCATCATGGGAGCTCACAATTATGAGACCGAGGTCTGTCACATGCCTGCAAATATTCATTTTGAACTCATAAGCATTACATTAGCAGACAGAGCAATGTTGAGTCTGTCACGGGGCAGCAACCTGTAAATATAAAACCATAAAACCTATGTTCAGTTTTCTTCTTTACAGTTACACTTTTTTATGTCCTTCATTGTAGCTTGTCACTGGAAGCCACTGTGGCAGGATCAGGAAACTCAAACTCCATTAAAGGACATTCAAGGATGTAGACACAAAAAGACACGAGTGAAATAAATACATAAATCATGGAAACCTCATCCTTTCTCTCTCCTGTTCTGGCTTGCTGCAGGTGCCTGTCCTGTGTCAACGGAAACTTCCCCTGCCACTGGTGCAAATATCGCCACATGTGCACACAGGATGCCAGCGACTGCTCCTTCCAGGAGGGACGAGTCAACACCTCAGAGGTACGGCTTTGAGCATGTGCACACACACAAGTGCTGCTGAGCACACGTAGTTATACATCCTCTATAAAAGACAGATTCAGAAGATGCCCTATCAATGCAACACATGGATACATTAATGAGTATCAATGGATTTGCATACGCACAAACACACACACACACACAAGGAAGTGGTGGCATAGTAATGCCAAGGGTGCAGCTGTGGCCTGTATGCCATCTGAGTGTGTGTATATGAGTATATGAATGAGGGCTGCTGAGAGTGGCCCAGCAGCAGCTGTTGTACTCTAAGCAGCACTGGATTTATTCACTTATAAACAAGTCAGGGTGAATGGGTATGCAAATGGCAGAGCGCGCTAACGTCCCAAATGTTATATTTGCATGAAAACCCTCATCTATCCATGAGCCGACTCGCTCTCGCAGTCCCCGTGTCTCTGTCAAGCTCCTCTAATTCTAACCGGCTCGCTCGCAAATGCAGAAATTCGCTCTGACAAACACAAACACACAAAAAAAAGAAACCTCAGTGCCTTCAGAAAGTTGTACTTAACACCCAGACACCTTCGCTCTAACTTTCAGGCAAAGAGTTTTGATGTGCACCCCTCCCCCCCACACACACTCTTTTCCTCTCATTCTTGTTTGTAACCTTTTCCCTCTTTTTTTCTTCTATCTTTGCTCGTTTCTTTACTCTGAGTAACTGCGTGCTGGAAGCAAGCATGCTCAGCCTTTTATTTGATCTCTCGCTCCTCTCTTCATCACTCTCTCCATCCTCTCATAAAGCCTCAGTTGTTGAAAGGATATCATATCAAAACTAAAACATTCAGCTGGGCGTGCGCAGCGTAGATGGGTATAATGCGCATTCACATATTTAGATATACACAGGTTTACACACCTGTTTGTTGTGTGAATTTTTCCCTGCATATTGGTGTGTCTTTAACTTAAGACAGTGAGGTAATCGTGTATTAGAATTTTAAGTGTATGAACGGTGCTGCAGTTTCAGGCATTTGGTGTGAGTGGAAAGGGAGACGGGGGTGTGGGTGCGGAGAGGATAACACTTGACTCCACACAGCCTGCCATCACAAGTTACGCCCTCCTGTAAATACCAGCCTGACATCCAACCTTATCTACTTCACAGAGCTACACCAATTCAGCTTTTATTTTTTCTTCTCTTCCTATTTTTTTTCTTTTGATATACTCTTTTTTTCCCTTTTTTTTAATTCGGTGCAGGCATCGCCATGGTTACCAAGCCCTTTGAATGTCAGGAGGGGTTTGTTGAATTTTGATAGACACAAAAACACACATGCACACACATTTGTGCCAACCCCATATCCTTACATGGGTTTTTGTTGTCATTAACAGCACATAGAGTGCAGATACATCTTAGTTATTTTTATTGTGAGGGATGCATGTGTGCTGGTGTCCACTGTAAGGAAATCTTACCTAACCCTGTTAAATAAAACACTAGCAGCTAAATTTGCCAATTTTACAATACACCTATGCCTTCTTACTGCAGATGTTGACTTATATTACTATCACACAAGTGATAACGTTGGTTGGAGACCAGCACCCCCATGCACCCATCATGACTTGAGCGATGAACTTGCAATCTTGTTGCTTTTTAAAGGGTTGCTTGGAGGACCGAGGGAAGAGCCAGTCTGCTGTGCGTCTGCAACTGAATGTGGTCAAGTTGGCAATTTAAAATTACATTTAATCTTTGATCATGTTTAAACATCAACAATGTCTTGCAATCTGTTACCATCTACATATGTAGAAATTCACATTAGCTACTTACATTCAGAGTCCAGCCAGAACCTCATAGATCTGAAACAGCAATTCCTCCACAAATAGTGACGTAGCTGCTGCAGGACAGTGTTTGCACTGCAAAATGACATAGGTGATCTTTAACCTTTCTTTTATATAGGAATATAGCCCGAATACCACCAGTTAGCAACCAGTTGAGTCGAGTTCCCTATTGCAAATTGATGCATTGCTCTCAGACTGACTCATCAGTCGCAGTCAATCAGTCAGACTGATTGATTGCAACATGTTGGCATTCTGTCTGTGTTTAGAAATGAGACAGCAGTCATTTGTAAACTTTGAGCAGTCAGTCTGAGAGTGATTGCAGTCAGTCTGAGTCGGACGTGATTATTTGGTGAGAGGCAACTTGTGCGGTCCCACTGCAATAAAACGTGGTTGACCAGACTACTAGCTATAAGTTGCCTAATGTGGAAAAAATTCATCGCGATCACTGGGCAACCATTAGTTTTTACTGGTTGGGAGGAGCTTGCAGTCCTTAGCTATTAACTAGCTATCATTAGTCACATCCCTGACAATTAAAGTTTAAATGTGTCATACACGTATGTTTTAGTACCATGACTTAAGAGAGAAAAAATAGGTGAATAGATCGTAAAAGTTTAGAAAATGGTCAGTAAAGATTCACAAAGATGATACATTACTGTGAAAAATCCTATATATTTAAATCAGTTTGTTACCACGTAGCCTTATGTTTCCTCTCTCTGGCTCTCTCTCATGGATCAGTAACAATTTGAAGTAATGCATAGGCTCATTTGGGCCAACAGCGCCTTTTTTTTCAGTCGTTAAGCGTTTATCTCTTCTAGCCACGATTTTGTTCCAATTTGCCAGTTCGTAGCCCCTGCTAAAAGCAATATTGCCCATCACCGCTGCCTGGAAAAGTTTCCCCCTGTGTCATTAGCAGTCAGTTGCCAAAGTGATTGAATTCACACTACACTGGTTATCTTCCCAAAGGCATTTGTCATATTTCTTGAGGCTGACTTGACTTCATATCTGATAAAAATCATAGCATGTGTTATGTGAAGCTGCGGCATAGGTAAATCACACACGCGCGTACACACACACACAAAAAAATTCACATTCACAACAGATAACCACTAATGTATAATTTCCTTTAAAGTAAGTATAATTCTCTGCTGTCACTTCCTGGATTTGTAAATATATATAAATCAGCTGTGTTGTGACAGCAGATAAACAGAGAGGCACATTAGGGGCGACCAGGCAGAAAATTGCCAGAGTTGGAGAAACACTTGAGAAGGCCATCAACAGAAATGCATATAAACACAAACAATGAGAGAAACAAACACCAGTACAAACAAACACAGAGACAAACAAATTTGCTCTGCTCCGATGAATCCCAGCATCGGTCCGGTTGAGCCGACTGGGTCGACGCCGGGCCCCAGGGTTTAGGTTGAAATGACTTCATTTCAATTCAAGAAAACAGGAAAAATAAGACAATAATAAAAAATGAACATGGAAAAAATGTAATAGAAAAACAGGTTTGTTTGCATTTATTTTCCTGTCTACACGCTTGCCTTCTTATTCATTTATTGATTGCAATTCGCCCGCTTGTTAATTAAGCCATTCATTCATTTTGCATGTGCTTTTCACTCAGGACACTTCATGTCCCACAAATGAATTAATGCAGTACATGACTGGCAGCAAAGACAGAAAATAGCTGCCAAATAACATCCCCTGATGGGAGCTTTGACAGGAAGAGACTTATCTCTTGTGTGTGTGTGTAAAATGCTCCATGCAACAACAGTTTCATCCTTAGCCGTGACCCGAGGTACTCGTTATTGATTATACCTTTTTATTGGCTTTGTGTTGTTGGATTCGTCAGAAATGTGTGCAGTGCACGCACCACTGGGGTAACAAATGAGTAAACTCATATTGAACTTAATAAGGCACTTTTTTTTTATGTCTAATCAGGCTGTTTTTGAATTTGCAAGTATTGTGGCCACGTGCAGCCTTATCATGTATGTTGGAAGGTTTTCATAATACATCGCACAATATACGCCGATCAGCATATCATTCTTACCACTGACAGGCAAACTGAATCAGACTGATTATCTCTTCATCATGACTCCTGTTAGTGGGTGGGGTATATTAGGAAGTAAGTGATCATTTTGTCCTCAAAGTTGATGAGTTTGAAGCAGGAAAAATGGGCTAGCGTAAGGATTTGAGCGAGTCGGACAAGAGCTAAATTGTGATGCTAGACGGCTGGAACAGAGCATGTGCAAAACTGCACCTCTTGTGAGCTGATAGCTACTGCAGTGGTCAGTATCTATCAAAAGGTGGGGAACCAGCCACAGGGTCGTGGGTGGGCGGTCGGATCCAGCAAACAAGCTGCTGTAGCTCATATTGATGATAAAGTTATGCTTGTTCTGACAGTTTTGCTAGAAAACACTGGGTCCTGCCATCTATGTGGATGTTAATTTATAACATACCACCAACCTAAGGATTATTGTATTCCCTGCTGGTTGTGGGGCTCTCTCAGCAGGATAATGCACCACAAAGCATCACCTCCTCGCAACTTCCATGACTTAAAGGATCTGTCCACAGCACCGTCAGAGGTATAGTGGACTCCATGCCTGATCCATTTAGTAAATAAACCACTATGCAGGGGATCTTTACACTTGTCTTCCTTTATATCTCACCAGTACCTTGAACACACGTCCACAACTGCAGACACTTACCTTTATTACCATGCAGTGTTTTGCTTTTTTTGTCCTCTCTCTTTTTGAAGGTGCCTGTGGTTTAGTTTTGGCGTGCAGGCTGTATGCCAAACTTTCCTTAGCCAAGATACCAAACCCAGAGTCGTTCCTGGTGTATTTTTCGGAGTGTGAGTACAAATGTTAGATAGAAAGCAGTTAGACATATAAAAAAAAATGCTTGTATGAATGAGTGAATGAGACAAGCTGTATAAGGTGCTCAAGTAGAGTAGAAAAGCACTATGTAAGAACCAGTCTGTTTATCATTATCTTGTTGTATTTATATTTATTTGTATTTATATCTATTTTATAAGTCAAAACTCTTCAGTTTTCACTGGGACAGTGATCTGTCAGCACCTATGGTAATAAAAGGTAATGGTATGGTAATGGCAGATGACCCTAATATACGTGGGTTGGAGATGTTTTCTCTGCAGGGTGGAAAGGCTTACTCTCCCAGATGTGGTGAGAAGATTGGAAAAAGAAGAAGAACTCAAAGTAGACCCGCTGCTTCCCCCACACTGAAATGAAACAATCTAAGTAGTTCAGGCACTTGCAAAGGACGCCCCCTGGTTGCCTCCCTTTACAGCTATGCCAGGTACAGCCAGCTGGGCACAAGATGCTGGAGGGATTCTGTCTTCCAGCTGACCTGGGAGTGTCTGTGGATTCCCCCAGGAGGAGCCAGAGGAAGTCTGAGCAACCAGGACATCTCTGTTCCACCTGCTACTGGAAATGTGAACCAGAGAACAAACACTTTGTGTAGCTTCTAGTCTATTTTAATTTAAGACGCTACCTGAGTGATGTCATGTGCTGCATCAGTCACTCTGTAACTGGAACTCACAACCTTTGCCTGTTCGTATATATTTTTTTCTTTTTCTTTCATCCCTTATCTCTCGTGTCTTCTCCTCTTCCTGGAAGCCTGACCTCCTTTAGCTTAGTGAAACACAGTAAGTCTACGATGCTTCGCTGTCTCCCAGGGGAGTGCACCAGTGTTTTTTTTTTAGCCTGGTTGATAATTATTCACGAGTTGTTTTAGGCTCCAGATGTAGGAAAAGTTTATAGATATGTGGATCAGCGTTGGCCTTCGTGCCGGTAATGAGTGGATGCATCAACATGATGAGTGAATTGGTCAGATGGTCGAATGTTTCTGTCAAGTTTCGACGTTGCTGCAGAAAGCACACCAATAGGGATGAATGCATGAAGGTTCATATGGTGCATATAGCCGTAAGCCAGCCGTTCTGTGCATGTATTCCCATAGCATTCCTGCATAAAAAATGCATCTCGGCAGCCATCTCCATACAAGTATCCCTCTTTGATCTCTAAGCTCTTTTCTCTTGTTCACCCACTCCCTCATTCCCTCAACAAGTCAATTAGCAGGATGCAGACACCCATCTCTTTTTGTCTCGCAGCTAAGGGTGTCACGGTTACAGCTGTCTTTCCTTTGTTTCTGCTTGCTCAAACTCAGGCTGGTGCACAGCTCTGAGCTGCCCAGCTCGGAGGTTCTGAAGCTGGCACTGAGTAAGCCTCCCTACTCCCTCTGGGTCTCTCTCTGGCTGAGGGGAGCTGCCTGCCACTGATAGACTCGACTCCGTGTGTGTGTGTGTGTGCGTGTGTGTGTACATGTACACATGTGTTAATTATTCAAAGTGTATTAAAGCTTAAAGATGCATCTCCAGATGCCTCTCTGATCGGTGGCGTGTTTAATGGAGAGAGACAGATGAGATGAGAAGCGAAAGGTGGAGCATCCACAATAAAACATAAGTGGGGGAGTGTTGCTGTGGCCTAGTTGTGAGAAAGGAAGATGCTTTCTAATCCAACCAAGCACCACATTTAAGAAATTATGTGCACACTTGACAAAAAATGCAAACTAAAACTACTCCTGAAATTATGAATTTACCCTCCTTAGTGCTAGATTCTATTAGCCTGTTCACAGCACATACTAGTTATTGCATATAAATGGAATACACTGCTTCTGGCCATGCCTCTGAAAGCTGTGTGAGGATGTCCCTCAAGCATAAGTGAACTAAACAGAATACGAAAGAAAGAGAAATCCTCAAAATATGGACTAATGTAGAAGAAGGGGTCAGAAGTTAGACTGAGATTTACTTTTAATTAGGTTGTTATGGTATTTGCTCGTTTTAACTGTCTTGATATGCCTGAAAAATGACAGATTGGAAATCCCATTTGTCCATATTGCTCAAGGCGAAACTGTCGACAAGCTTGTGGGATTTTGTGCTGTTTTTCGGTTGGGTTGCAAAAGGCGAAAAGACGGACAGTGGAAGTGGAAGGTTAAAGATATGCACAGGGAAGGTAAATGAAAAAGACACAAATGGCGGACGTTGCTGAAGGAGCAGCATTAGCATTCGATGAAAGGACGAGAAACACAGTGGAGTGGGAGCAGGACGACGCGAGAGATGCTTAACCATTCAGGAGATGAAAGGATACTTGAGGGTCGTGACACCACCCATGGCTTGTGTCTCCTTAGTATCTACTCAATAATTCTATGTCATTTATCTCTCTGGCCTACTTTAATCTTTGCTTGAAGCTGGGCTGCTTAAAATGACTTGATTGTGTCAGAACTTTACAGCGTTTGCTTACGTTCGTCTTCAAAGCTTGAACGGGAAATGCTGAGATGTCACTGATTAAGTCACGGAGGATTCATAGCTACTTAGGCACATGTCTGACGTCTGCTCATGGTTTTTCTCGAGTTAAATTTTGTATTTTTGTTTAATGAACTAAGCCTGACAAATCCACAGGGGTACCAAGCGAGAGAAGTAGATAAACAGTTTGCAGCACTCATTTATTTTGCAGTCCAAACCAAACTGAACTGCTTTCCTGTGTTATTTTTTTTCTCATCTGACCTCACTACTCCTTCATGCCAAAGGCTTAATGAACCTCACTCCACTATTGTTTTGAAGGCACCCGAGTAATCACATGTGCGAAATTGGTTGTGAAAGAATTTTGACAGTGCCCAGTCTCAGTGGGTAAATTTAATGGCCATCAGACTGTTGAATGGTGCAATGAGGAGTAGAAAGAGAGCAATTAACAGGGGTATCGCTACTCTTCAGTCCCATTATTCTATGCTAACCGACGTTTTTAGCTATGAGCAAAAAAAAAAAGATTCTTTTAAAACATTCTTCAAAATGAGGCTTTAGCCTTGGGGAGCCACATGTTTAATGTAGAAGCAGTCCAGTTTACAGCAGGTAGCCTGTGGTTATATTGATTTCACCTTTGACAGATCTGCCAAAGTGGACCAAACATAGTCCAAAGAAACTTGATTCAGCTCAGTTTTATTTATATAGCACCAAATCACAGCAATAGTCACCTCAAGGCTCTCTCTGCTGAATCACACTTGTTATTAATCTCTGGCTCTCTTCCACAGCATGTCTTTTGTCCTGTCTTCCTTCTCTCACCCCAACCGTTCGCAGCAGATGGCCCCGCCGCTCCCTGAGCCTGGTTATGCTGGAGGTTTCATCCTGTTAAAAGGGAGTTTTTCCTTCCCAGTGTCGCCAATGTGCTTGCTCATATAATTGTTGGTTTTTGTCTCTGTATGTATTATTGTAGGATCTACCTTACAATATAAAGCGCCTTGAGGTGACTGTTGTGATTTAGCGCTATATAAATAAAACTGAATTGAATTGAATTGGCACTTCATATTGTACAATGATACAGATAGTCGAAGGAGCTTGCAAAGAAAAGCGTCTGGACTTCTTTAAGTTACTTGAAGTCCAGACGCTTTTCTTTGCAAGCTCCTTCGACTACGATGACCTGGATGACTGAGAACCTTCACAGACAATGATACAGATAAAACCCCAACAATCGGATGACCCCCTCTGAGCAAGCACTTGGTAACAGTGGAAAGGAAAAACTCCCTTTTAACAGGAAGAAACCTCTGGCAGAACAAGGCTCAGGCAGGGACAGCCATCTGCTGTGATTGGTTTAGGGTGAAGGGTCTGTGGAAGAGAGCCAGAGATGAATAATAACTAAAGATTAAATGCAGAGTGCTGTGTAAACACATAATGTATGAAAAGAAGTGAGTGAAGAAGAAACAGAGTGCATCATGGGAAGCCCCCAGTAGCAGAGGCCTATTGCAGTGTAACTATGGGTCACCTGATTCAGGAATAACTATAATCTTTATTAAAAAGTAAAGTTCTAAGCCTTTTTATGTGGAGAGGGTGTCTGAATCCAAACTGGGAGCTGGTTTCACAGAAGAGGGGGCTGAAAGTCGAAGGCTCTGCTTCCCATTCTACTCTTAAATACTCTATGAACCACAAGCAGAGCAATGTGCTTTATTTGGGTGATACAGTACTGTGAGGTCTTCATCATTCACTAAAAAACCTCTGATGAACACATTCTTGGTCTTGAATGGTAATGCTAATCGCACCCGAGGGCACTCAAGTTCAACCAGTTCAGAGCAGTCTGTCTTTCAATCTTGTAAGATGGATGTAAGGCTCTGCCGTGGTGTGTCGCATTGTGCAGCAAAACTACACGGGATTTGCTGTTAATACAGTGTAGCAGTACAAACTCCTCTTTAGTGTCTGACTGCAGGTTTCCCTTGAGGTGAGAAGAGAGAGGTAATAAGTTGGTTTGATTAAAGGTAAAGGGGGTAATACAGCTGGGTTTCGGGTTTTTGGTGGAAAAATAAAATTAGGAAATTCCTCATTGGTAATGAACCCAAGGTGTGACTTATGTTCATGCATTTAATTTAAGTATCTGCATTTCACTTCATAACAGTGAAGTCGATCTCTTTCTTTTTACCTCTTCCCGTACATGCCCTCATATCCCCTGTAGTAAAGGGCTGCGAGTGGGTGGACACACCAAAAGGCTTCCAACACAGTTCAAAGTGTCTTTTATTGAACAGAAGAGCTCCTAGGCTGGTGCGATGGAGTGCCTGCCCTCCTTCCACCTGAGACTACGTCTGAGGAACTCGGTTCAGTTGAGCAAAATAGATGAAAAGTTTTCCTGTTGAAATGAAGCACAGGGGGATGAGTCGCAAATCCAGAATAAAAGATGAAACGGGTCTGGCAAAGAGGAGCGATCGCTTTTAAAACTTTTTTTGGCCCCAGTGAATTTGCATGCGAGATACCGCAGTATCTTTTGTTGCGAATTTTGCTGCGTTGTCTATTGCTCGACCCGGGACCTTAGGGGACCTGAGAAACGCATTCCCTCGTCCAAAGACTAGCGGAGGAAATCAACTCTCAGGAAGGTTTGCATCACAGGCTTTTCTGGTGACCTTGAAAGGTTTGGATGATTCTCAGATGGGTCACAGAAATCACTTATTATTCACTGGGTCACAGTCTAAAAGAAGGGGTTGTAAGTCGGTTTTTGGTTGGTTCCCACATGGCATGGAGCACTTTGTCATTTTCTTTTCACAAGATGAAACAAAATTCATCAAATTTTGATCCTGAGGGCTAAGAGAGAGAGACAGCGAGGGAGAGAGAACACAAGGCTGTACTTAGTGAGACCATCCTGATCACTTCTTGTTATCTGTCATGTATCCACTGTGTCACCCACACACACACACACACACACACACACACACACACACACACACACACACACACACACACACACACAAACACTCAAACAGAGAGTGTGTGGGTCTTTTTTTTACAGGCTCCTATTGATCCACTAGCTGATGCTTATCATCTACATCCTCCTCTTTGACCATCCGGACTTGATAGCATCCTGATAGACACACAATCACACTTGGTCATCAGAGATAGCACACAGGACACTGCTATTCTAATGGAGACATGTGAGGAAGAGCCTTGTGCAGTTACTGGGGTAGAGCTCTTTTACAAGCAAACGCAGTATGCTGCAATATCTGCAATATCTGCAATATCTGCAGCTTGTTTTTTGTTTTCGGAAGAAAAAAAACAAGCTGGAGTTTAAAAAATGATATGTGTACATATATATATGAATACAGAGGCACCAATCTTGGCAGCAGAGGAACAAGCTCTAAGCAGATCCATAGAGGCTGCTGTCTACCACACGAGGCCAGACCCCAGGTGTAGGCTGTGCAAAGATGCTCCGAGACAGTCCAGCACAAAAACAATACAGTGGCTTGCAAAAGTATTCGGCCCCCTTGAACTTTTCCACATTTTGTCACATTACAGCCACAAACATGAATCAATTTTATTGGAATTCCACGTGAAAGACCAACACAAAGTGGTGCACACGTGAGAAGTGGAACGAAAATCATACATGATTCCAAACATTTTTTACAAATAAATAACTGAAAAGTGGGGTGTGCGTAATTATTCTTAATTATCGTAATTATCCCATTTTTCTTTGCAAAACAGCTCCAGCTCAGTCAGATTAGATGGACAGCGTTTGTGAACAGCAGTTTTCAGATCTTGCCACAGATTCTCGATTGGATTTAGATCTGGACTTTGACTGGGCCATTCTAACACATGGATATGTTTTGTTTTAAACCATTCCATTGTTGCCCTGGCTTTATGTTTAGGGTCGTTGTCCTGCTGGAAGGTGAACCTCCGCCCCAGTCTCAAGTCTTTTGCAGACTCCAAGAGGTTTTCTTCCAAGATTGCCCTGTATTTGGCTCCATCCATCTTCCCATCAACTCTGACCAGCTTCCCTGTCCCTGCTGAAGAGAAGCACCCCCAGAGCATGATGCTGCCACCACCATATTTGACAGTGGGGATGGTGTGTTCAGAGTGATGTGCAGTGTTAGTTTTCTGCCACACATAGCGTTTTGCATTTTGGCCAAAAAGTTCCATTTTGGTCTCATCTGACCAGAGCACCTTCTTCCACATGTTTGCTGTGTCCCCCACATGGCTTGTGGCAAACTGCAAACGGGACTTCTTATGGTTTTCTGTTAACAATGGCTTTCTTCTTGCCACTCTTCCATAAAGGCCAACTTTGTGCAGTGCACGACTAATAGTTGTCCTATGGACAGATTCCCCCACCTGAGCTGTAGATCTCTGCAGCTCGTCCAGAGTCACCATGGGCCTCTTGGCTGCATTTCTGATCAGCGCTCTCCTTGTTCGGCCTGTGAGTTTAGGTGGACGGCCTTGTCTTGGTAGGTTTACAGTTGTGCCATACTCCTTCCATTTCTGAATGTGCTCCGTGGGATGTTCAAGGCTTGGGAAATCTTGTAACCTAAGCCTGCTTTAAATTTCTCAATAACTTTATCCCTGACCTGTCTGGTGTCTAAATCCAATCGAGAATCTGTGGCAAGATCTGACAACTGCTGTTCAAAAAAACGCTGTCCATCTAATCTGACTGAGCTGGAGCTGTTTTGCAAAGAAGAATGGGCAAGGATTTCAGTCTCTAGATGTGCAAAGCTGGTAGAGACAAACCCTAAAAGACTGGCAGCTGTAATTGCAGCAAAAGGTGGTTCTACAAAGTATTGACTCAGGGGGCTAAATAATTACGCACACCCCGCTTTGCAGTTATTTATTTGTAAAACATGTTTGGAATCATGTATGATTTTCATTCCACTTCTCACGTGTACACCACTTTGTGTTGGTCTTTCACGTGGAATTCCAATAAAATTGATTCATGTTTGTGGCTGTAATGTGACAAAATATGGAAAAGTTCAAGGGGGCCGAATACTTTTGCAAGCCACTGTATAACCAAGTGGCTGGTGTAGTATATAGGAATATCTGTAAATGGTAAATGAACTGGTTCTTATGTAGCCGAGCATTCAGAGCACTTTATGCATTTGCCTTATTCACCCATTCACACATGAACTTGGATGAACTTGACTAAAACTATTTGCAAACCTTCAAAAGTTTATGTGTGAGTGATTGCAGTCAAACCAAGTTGGACCACAACTGTTTGGAGAAAGGTTGCCTCCCACCAGGTGACCTGTGCACACTCAAACTCTTGGCAACTTCTTTTATACAAAAAAAAAACTCCATACAGTCTCCAGCAACCACTTATTTAATAATCTCAGGGAAGTTCCTGCCCTACTTCTTCTCTAGTGTGACTTATAAGGGATAATAATCACTAGGTGTTACAACGATATAATAGACTAATAAGATTATTTGTGTTTTGCTGCTTCTTTCTTCTTAACGACAGCTTCCTGGTGCTTCCTGGCAGGTTAGCACAAGTTAATGTGAGCTTCAGTAGCTGCACACTCTTGCCTGCGTCCTTTCCAGGGAAACAACTATTGTTTGGAACAGCAGAGCAAGAAGTGGTTCTGTAAGGGTTAAGGTGACTAGTGACAAGGAAGTGCAGTGCAAAAAAAAAGAAACATCATCTTCAAAATTAATTAGCCAAATATTTCCCAGATACCACTGCTGAATAAAGCAGACAGTAAAAGTCCAAGTGTTACATTGCTGAAAAATGCAGGTGCTGCACATATCAGAATACACACTAAATCAAATTGCCTGCTCCATCTGCACAGCATACGTTATTATTCTGGAGTGACAAAGCCCATGAATGGTATTGTAGAGCAGCTGTGCTGATAGATGTGTCCATAGATATCACTTTGTTTCTGGCCTTTGTTTCACCTTCGTCTTTGGTTTTTTACAAAAGAAGAGCTTCAGCATTCTGTGCACATGTGGCCTCAGGTTGTCTTAGTATATCGTGTGCTCTATGAATACATTTTGATCTGTCTTTTTGATAGAGATACATAAAAAAAAGCTTTGTTAATAGTGAGAAAGTGGCAGTTTCAAAATGAGGCCTCATGAACTGTTTGTGCATCTGTGGGATAGAAAAAGATCTGTTGAGATTACAAACAGGATCCATTGCACAGCTGGTGAGCAAGTGTGTTACTTTGTGTTACTCTCTAAGGACTTAACTATATTGGTGTCTAAAACTGAGACATTGCTCAACAGATGACTCTTCCTCTCCCTCCCCTGGGACATGCGGTCATCATATCAGGTCCTTTTTCTTTCTTTCCGTATGTGTGTGTAAGAGCGCTGGTCGATGGGGTCTCGCCCCTTCCTTTCTGAAATGGTTCATTGGACTGTAACGCTAATCCGCTGGGACCCTCTACACCACGATGACCCCCTCCCAACACTCACACACATAGACAAACACACGGGCTCCCTCATCCATCATACTCGGTGGCTGTCTGCGCCTCCGAGAGGTGACCTCATTGGTGACAGCCAGCAGCCAATTGGGGCTCTCGCCTCATCTCTGACATCACTGTAGATGTTTCCATCCTGATAAAACCAATTAGAAGTGAGGAAAAAAAGAAAGTTTACGAAATACACTATATTGTTAGGGCTGAATATAGTAAAACAAATATCACCTTTATTACGGGTTTCATCCCTTCTTTGTTCTTTTAGCTTTACTGTTTCTAAAGCAACAGGGTAATTAAACATTATAAATACGTGCTTGGTGTTTCTCATTCCTCTCTGTATCCACATCACCGTGTTTGTTTTGGGAGCCTGCGCGATCTTCCAAGTGTTTCACCCTTAAGACATCTTACCCCAGCAGCCAATGAGGAGTGCGAGAGACAGATCGAGGATAACAGAGTATATAGAGAACGAGCAAAGGAAGGCTGCGGAGAAGAGGAAAAGTCAATAGGAAAATGCAGCGAAGCATCGTAGACAGCTGGAGTTCATGACTGCAGGCATCATCGTGTTTCAATAAACCACAGAGCAGGTAGAAAGTGGCGGGTGGGTGGATCAGTTCCTTGGAAGATATCAGGAGCAGAAGAGGAAAGTGAGGTTGAAAGAGACTAGGAGACAACAGTGGGGTTGGGATTGAAAGAGAAAATGATGTGTGACTAAGCCACTGGGAAATAAACACGACCTTGGATAAAACAAGTGCATCTAAACCCTCGTGGCTTTAATTATACAGGGCCTAGAGCTAAATCCCAAGAAACAATGGTGATATCTTAAGAGTCTGCAGAATCTATAGTTCCAACTCAGACCAAAACTACGAATATTTTCTGTATTTTATGCATTTACACTCGTTACGCCAGGTAAGTTGTGGGGTTTTCTGTATGTTCATTATTCTTAAGCACGATTTCTAAAGAACGCGTTCAGGGATTTTATTCAAATTTAGCACAAACAGTCACATTGACTGGAGTAGAATTTAGTGGTCAAAGGTCAAGGTCATTTGACCACCAAATTGGTCGATTCTACATTGATTGAAGTTTTAGTATTTCCTCTGAAATGACAGATCACCACGTATCTTATTTGGCTTATGTCAGCCTTACCTGCCTTCTCATGCTCTGTGATCACACTGCATGAATCTGTCTCTAAGCTCTTTAGCATTTGCTAATTATACACCTTTTTAGTTTGCAGGCTAATACTTTGCAGTCTTTGCACATTTTTAAAGTTTTAAAATGTTTACATTACGTGTAAAAAGATCTGGTTTAGTAACACTTTTTAATAAGGATTATTAATAAATTGTAACTTGGTAGTTGATTAAACTTTGCTTAATAGTTTTAGAGTCAACAGTTAATTAATAAAGCTGTGAACATGGTTTGTCCTTGTTTGTCCTTAGTTTGCGGGCTAACACTTTGCAGTCTTTGCACAATTTTAAAGTTTTAAAATGTTGCTATTTTTCATTGCAGTTTAATTGAAAGTGTTTGTGGAAGTTGTTAATTTTCTACTTAATGGATAAATATATTATGTGTGACTAAGTATAGTATGTTGACATATGCATTTTGTGAAGTGTGTCTCTTGTCCAGCTTCCTTCTCTTCACCCCTCAACCAATCACAGTAGATGACCGGTTCAGGGAGGAGGGGTTTCTTCCTGTTAAAAGGGAGTTTTTCCTTCCTACTGTTGCCAAGTGCTTGCTCAAAATGGGTCGTTTGATTGTTGGAGTTTTCTTCGGATTTGGGTCTTTGCCTTAAAATATAAAGCACCTTGAGGCATCTGTTGGCGTGAGTTGGTGTTATGTGAATAAAATTGATGGACTGAATTGAATCAAAGTACGTTGAGACAATCTTACTTTAGTTTGGACTATATAACTGAACTGAGTTATAACAACATGACAGTTCCCGGACTGTTATAGCTTTCTAATTCTCATGGAAATGTTTATTGATGGCTCTCCTTTATTCATGATTTTCAGCCACGATTTTTTTTATCTTGAATGCCGAAATAAACTGTGCTAAAATGATGGCAGACATTAATATCTTCATTATTTGCAGCAGTACGTTTGCTGCTGTGGCAGTAAAATGTAGGCAGTGATGTCATTGGTGGTTTTTGTCCTTTAATAAGGACAAATTTCAACTTCTGCTAGTTTTTATCTATATACATCCTCCCATATGTCTACCTGTTAAATCAAATATATTTAAAAACTTGGTTAATGTTCTTCCTAAAATAAGTTTTGCAACTTAAAAAAAAAAGGTTAAAGTCTGTGGGCCTACAGATGCAGCTGACAGAGACGTAATAGAGATTTCACACTGTTGATATGGAAGAGGAACTCAGATTAATTTCTTTCTGAAGGCTTACCTTCCCACCTTTGATCACAGTATCTGTGTATTTGGCCCCAAGGCTACTGTAAAACACTCCACGGGCCGAAGCACTAGCTTACTGAACAGAGCCAGAGGGCAAGATTTAGCTTTGGATCAGTTTGTGCGTGCGTGTGAGAGAGTGAGTGAGATGATAAATGTGTGTGTATGTGTGTATTTAGTGCATATTCATCTAGATGTAACGCAGCCTGTGTCTCTGTGTGTCTGTATTACCAGTCTGGGAATTAGTTTGGAAAGATATAAGCGCTGTGTACAGCTCCCATGTTGCAGAGCTCCTCCCCTGCCTCGCTCTGCTGGGAACTTGACCTCCTTGACTCTCATCCCCCACTTTAATAAACGAGTGTATGGCTCCCAAGACCTCGTCTCGCCTCCATATCTCCTCCCCTCCTTCCTTTTAACTTCACCTCCCTCACCCTTTCTCATCCAGTGGTTTATCACTGCTCGTCCTCTGCATCACCGTTCTTCTCCGGCTTTTGGTGCAGTAAATTTGGATCTCAACAAGGCATTTCTCTAGTTGTTTTTTTTAGTACTGATACGCAGTTTTATGAATATTCTAAAAAAATAATAACACTTTCTTTAAGTGTTAAATATTTGACATTTTCATTCATGTTTTTTTTTAAAATCATTATTTATTTTCTTGATCCTTTCAAGTATCCATCAACACTACACTGATGGTCATTGTAATGCTTTTTTAGCCCATTATATTATCATTATTAACATGTACTAATCGTCTAGTAAGTACTTCACATTACTTTTTACAGTGTTCATCTGTTTCTTGTTCTTAGTGTGCATTACGTGTAAAAAGATCTAGTTTAGTAACACTTTTTAATAAGGATTATTAATAAATTCTAACTGGGTAGTTGATTAAACTTTGCTTAATAGTTTTAGAGTCAACAGTTAATTAATAAAGCTTGTCTAATTGGCTTTGTTTAATTAGTTTTATCATTTATTGGGGTGTAACTGTAAAGATTAAACTGTTTATAGAAAAAAAAAGTGTAAATGGTTATGAACTAGTTTATCATAGCCCTGATAAGACGCATGTGTAAAAGCTGTTTTAAAGAGCGTATATGGACACAGGTGATTGGTGAGTCCATCAGACTGTGAACATGGTTTGTCCTCGTCCTTACCTGCCTTCTCATGCTCTGTGATCACACTGCATGAATCTGTCTCTAAGCTCTTTAGCATTTGCTAATTATACACCTTTTTAGTTTGCTGGCTAACACTTTGCAGTCTTTGCACAGTTTTAAAATGTTTACATTACGTGTAAAAAGATCACGTTTTAATAAGGATTATTAATAAATTGTAACTTGGTAGTTGATTAAACTTTGCTTAATAGTTTTAGAGTCAACAGTTAATTAATAAAGCTGTGAACATGGTTTGTCCTTGTCCTTTCATCTTTCACCATTCAGTCAGATTTAGGCAGAATAAGTTGCTTAGGGTTTAGAAAAAGATGCAGGCTGCTTGTGTGAATGAGACTGTTTGACTCTTGCTGCTCCACGTGCATCATGGAACCAACGCCAAAGCAATAATAACAGCAATATTTAGGAATGAGGACTGAATCACTGATCAGTAATGAACTTTAATAACTAAATCATGATATTATTTAGAAATCCTTAGGAACAAGAACCTCTGACACAGTGCGAACCTCTGCCAAGGCAGCTCACTCTCTGGGCAGCATTTACTGTTAAGGGAACAGTTTTGTATTTTGTATATATTCATTTTATTTCCTTTGTTCTTTTCAAACATAGTTACATACAGTAAAAGCACATGGAAAGTGAAGGCTTTTGTTATTTGTCAATTTTAATTGACAACACTGATCATGCACTTTGGGGTCAACTTGAAGGAAAGACTGAAGGAAAGTGAGGTCAAAGGTCAAATATGACATGATATTTGGATACAAGCTATGACGTGATATTGAGAATCCCCACATGCCGGTATCATTTCTGAAATGTTGCCAATACAACCAAAGGTAGTAGAATTTAAACCACAGTTGTAAAGATAAAAGACATCTTATTTGACCGTTTGACCTTATTTGAGGTCAGAGGTCAAATGTGAGATGATATATTGACAACACGCACCACACTTGTGAGAATCATAGTTTTTATGTTAAGGCTTTTAGTCAATTTTCAACCAGTAAATCAGTGAGTTGACCTTGAAGACCTCGGTGGACGTAAGCCAAATTTTTAATAGATTAAGATGAGCTCACTCTACACCCCTGCAAGGCTTTATCAGAATTCATTCAAAACTTTTCTGAGTTATCGTGTTTGATAGCACGTATGCAAACTGGGGGAGGTAACAGTTGCACGTTGTATTATCTAAAATTTTAGGTGTATAATTGTCCTCAGAATATATATAGCTGTTGTTGTGTTTTATCAGTGCTGAGTGTCCCAAAGTGACCCATTATTGTAAATCACGTTCGATTTTTCTGTAGTGCTGATGGGAGGATGGATGAAAAATCACCAAACGTGCCTATTTCCTGCACAGCAATCAGCCAACCATTTTTCAGACACGTAGCAGATCGATCTGCAACTTTAGATGAGTGGTGACATGAACATCACTTTCATTTTGTTATTTATTGGGGATAAAAGGACACCAGCGTGGGGTGAAAACGAGGCCAGAAACAATGTAAGAGGCAACAACCACAGTGATGAGCAGTTGGGGTTGCAGTATCGCAGCCTGCACCTGTAACCGTTTGTGCTCTTTGTGCTGCTGTGCTGGTCCACATTAGAGTAGCACATTTGTGTCAGTGTAGAACTGTAGCATGAAACTTTTGTTGCTGACTGGTAATAAAGTATCACAGTGTCTTACTTGATACATTACACTGGCTATGATAGGTTGCGTATAATTCCTGAAGTAATTATTTTTATCACGCAAACTACTGATCTAAACTTTGATGCTTGTTAACAGTAAATTGCTGCCGTCTAAAGCTTAATTTACTGATACTTTCCAGTCTGTTTGCAGCACCTATTATAGGCTGTTAGGCCTAGTTTTCTGATCCATTTATGCCTCCAATTTTTGTCTGAAAATTGCATTTGTGATTGGTTTAAATAAAGATTGCCTGATGGATGTACAGTTCAACCGTTTCGCAAGCAACACAATCAAAGACTGAGAAACAAAGCAACAAAGGGAGAGAGAACGCTACAGAGAACCTAAAGATCAAGTGTGAGCGACAGGAAGAAAGAAAAGAGAGGAGAGAAGGAGAGGGATTAGAGGAATCCCCCAGGTAGAGAGATTGTTGTGTCTCATTGTGTAGAACCGCTCCGCTATCTGATGCAGACTCAGCTCTGACACCTGTCACCACTCCTAATGAAACAGCTCCCACAATCCTCTGCTCTCCAATCTTTTGTTCATTCCCGCCCTCCTTTGTGCATGTTTCCCTCTCTTTTTTTTCTTTATTGGTTTGTGGAATTGTGCGTCTTTGTATTCTATATGTAGACCCTATGTGGGGAATGCCTTTGTATGTTTGCTGAGGGATGTGTGTGCGTATCTGTTCCTCAGAGAAATGTTGCGCTGTGCTTTTTAGTCTGACTCTGGTGCATCAGCAATAAGGAACAGACCTCAAGAGAGAGAGAAAGAGAGAGTGTGTGTGTGTGTGTGTGCGTGTGTGTGTGTGTGTGTGTGTGTGTGTGTGTGTGTGTGTTGCTGAAGCAATAGGGACCAGTGAGGGCAGCAGGGAGGCACAGATGTGAAGTGGCATGCATTTGTGTGTGTGG